>NW_021319303.1:18312-61206 GCF_001605985.2 Dendrobium catenatum | reverse complement strand
CCATATGTTGGTTGTTTTGACCTTTTTGCTCTTTATCGTACTGGACAATATGATCGTCTTCTGCTTCAATCATCTTTAATCATCCAGGATGATCCTCTTTCGTACTGGATGATGCTTTTTATTATTGGTAATCATCCCATATGATCCACCTATTTCTCTTGGATGATACATTTGGAAATATATTTAATAAGCCTTAAGTTTGGCTGGTATGATCCATTATTGGAGAATCATCTCGAACAATCCACTTGTTCGTCCTGATGATACACATGGCAGTGTATTTCAACACTTTAAATTTGGCCAATATAATATATTATTATTCATCGTTCTGGATGATCCACCTAATCGTCTTGGATGATCTTCTTTTCAATGGTCGTCTAGATTATTGTCTCAGGATGATCGCCTGTGTCTGATCGTCTCGGATGATATCTGATCATCCCTGATGATATGACTGCCTTTCTTGACTAATTGCCCAGCTGTAATTATTGCACCAGATCATCCAAGATGATTCTATGATCGTCCTAGACTATTTGGCCGATTCTTTAAATTTAGAGCCTCTCCAACCAGTTTTCTCAAACCATCTCCTTCTACCAGCCTTCTACTTCATATTTTGTTGCTATTTTTTATCATGGAATAAGGCAAGCAATCTCACCACCCATCTGGAAGTTCCTCGAGGGAAACACTAGACCCTCAATCTACTATGCTTCATTCTTACCCTTGCAATTCCTTTCAACTTTGAACTTCTATTTTAGTTCTTAGCTGGCCTTCAATTTAATTCTTCCTAAAAGTTCGTTAAGGATGTTAAGCCCTATCAACTTAGTCCCAAGCTAACTAAGAGGGGGGGGGGGATGTGAATTGGTATTTTAAAAACTCTTTTCACAAGAAAGAAAATTGCATAAACCAAATCACACCACAGAAATAAATGCGGAATTTAAAAGCGCGGAAGCAAGAAAAAGAACACAAAAATTTATAGTGGTTCGGTAGACTCGACCAACGTCCACTCCTTGGAGGCACCCTCCAAGTATTGCACTACAAAACGTGACTGTCCTTTAGCCCCCACGGCTAGGCGGAGAATCCCTTACAAGAACCTCCTTTTTGCCACCCCGGCAAGGCAGAGAACCTACCTCCTTTTGCTTCCTCCTGAAGCTGGCAGAGAACCAAAACCAAAAGCAAACTCCTTACCTCTACCGACCCTTCCACGGATGAGAAACTCTAGACGAAGATGAAGCAGAGCGATCCTTGAAGCAACCCTTGTGAATCTCCTCACAAGCTCCCCCTCATAAGATCCTCTCTCTCTCCTCTCTCTCTTTCTCTCCTCAAGGTCTTCTTAGGTCAAGACAGCAGCAAAAGGTCTCTAAAAATGTTTAACAAGAGCTCTTAAATAGAAGAGCTTCAAAGGAGCTCATTAATTTCAAGTTGCCGACAATATCGTCCAAGCCGATATGGACATCGGCCTGGCCGATCAGTACAAATCAAAGAAGATCGGCCAGAGCATCACCCTGGATGCAAAACTAGATGATTGAAAATTGGCTTGATCATCCAGGACGATCTCACGATCGCCCGGGACGATCAGTTCAAATCAGAGGAAATCGTCCTGACAATAGCCCAGGATACGAGCTGGCCGATATTTATCGCCCTGAAGTAACTTAAGGTTTTTGAATGGATCGTCCTGGCCGATACTGCGATCGTCTAGGACGATATGATCGTATCAATCATCCTTAATTACTCCCTTGATTTCCTGATCAATTAAGGCATAATTTGGTAATTTCGTCCAGGCCGATACGTGGATCGTCCTGGCCGATAATTTAAAAATACAGTATACCTTAATTGACTATGGCGGCTACTTCTTTCTGTTTTGAGCTTATCGTCCTGGCCGATACACGTATCATCCAGGCCGATATGTTAATGACGGCTGCCTTAATTAAGAATCCTTTCTTAGACTTTTTATTTTAAGCTGATCGTCTCGGCCGATATAAATATCGGTCGGGCCGATGTGGGCAAAAACAGAAATTCTAAGCCCCTCAAGTGTATGTGTGTAGGGTAACTTAGCATCAGTCTCTTTCACCATTACATGTAGACTCAAAAGGTTAAAATCAAAAGTACAGACTGACTTAACCCTAAACCTACGCAATCCTGAAGTTGGCTCCTTCTTGATCGTCCGATCTTCGATTCCTAAAAAGTTAGAAGCAACAAGTAGTCCAAGAGAAATAGTGTTTGTCAATCATCAAAACATAAGCCATGAAAAATAGATTTGCGATAATCTCCCCCATTTTGATGATGGCAAACATAAGAAGAAAAATATCCAAAAACATTCATTAGAATTTCAAAGTTACAAACAACTTTTCCTAACCACACCTACTCCCCCTTTTGTCATCACAAAAAGAGGGTCAAAACAAATAACGACTAAAAGCAAACTACAGAAAACAAACAACACAAAGCACAGACTAAAAGAAAGAGGGATCCTGATCATCAGATGGAGGTGAAGGAGGTGGCTGCTAAAAGTAGGTGGCAAGTGTGGTGAACTAAGCATTGAACCAGGTGATGTCCTGGTCATGCTGCTTCTACTGCTGAGTAATGAAACTATAAAATCGGGCTAAATCCTCAGCGCGGTGCTGTTCATAGCGGGCAATATCCTCAAAGTGTTGCTGCTCCTATGCAGCAACGTAGGCGTCAAACCGAGTCTCCCAACAATCAAACCTCTCAATCAACTGATCAACCGGAGAGTGCTGGTGGAGAGCGACAGGATCAGGAATGGGAGCGGGAGCAGGAGCCTCCTCCTCTCTAGCTCTCTGAGGTTCTTCAGGGTGGAGACGAGTACTGTGGAGGGTGCTGAAGGAATTGCTTGAGTAGAAGGGAGTTGGGAGGTTTTGTGGAATAGGATACTGAAGTTGGTATTTGGTTTCAAGGACATAGGCTATGATGTGTCCTAAGGCTAGATTGGGTTTCCTTTTGTGGCCTGGATCATGGATTGTGGTTAAGTGATCAATGTATCGGAAAATTAGGTCCGCAGTATTAAATTCTCTATGAGCCATGATGTAGAAAGTAGTGAGTGAAAACAGAGGAGTGATGTGGATTCGGTCGCCAGCTTTTGGAATTATGGAGGTGCGAAGGACATGTTGGATTGTCCTAACATCTTTGACTAAAGAGCTAGTCTCTCCAACATGGTAAGGTACATTGGTCTGGTGAAGGAAATGATTCGCCGTGGACCAATCAAGATCAGGGTCAGAGGAGTTTAAGTGCAGCTTATCCCCGGTGGTAGATAGCTATAAAAGATCAACACAATCCTGATATGTGATTTTGACAGGGCGTCGATTCACATATGAGGTCAGGGCTGTGAAGGTAGGGTTGATGCGAAGGTTTGCGAAAAACTCTCAAAGAAACTCTGAATTGAAAGGGAAAGAAAGAGATAGAATGAAGCAAAGGGAGGTGTGAGCGAAAAGATCTATTACCGTGTATGAGATGTGGGTAGGATTGATGATTCTTGAGACAGTTATCCCACATTCTTTGTAATGATGGTACGCAGCTTCATCTTCTACTTCCCTAACTCGAGGGTCAATCCTTGCCCTCGAAGAACTCCTAGAAGTTTGTCGGACGCGTTTCCCACCAGCCATAGAGAGGACTAAGCAAAAACATAAGAGGAGAAAGGATGAAGAGTGAAAAAATCATGGCTGGAACGGCCTGAATTTAAAGAAAGGGCCATATCGTCCTGGTCGATCATAGAATCGTCCAGGACGATATGGTTCTATAATTACGTACAGGCTGATTGGTCAAAAAGGCGGTCCGATCGTCCGGGCCGATCAAATATCGGCCAGGCCGATTAGACACAGGCGATTGTCCCGAGGAGTCAATCCGGACGACTGTTGAAAAAGCATATCGTCCGGGCCGATTAGGTGTATCGTCCAGGACGATGCACAATAATTGATCGTACTGGCCGAAGTTAAAACATTTAAAATGCTTGTCACGTGTATCGTCCAGGACGAACAGTGGATCAGCCCGGCCGACTGTCCAATAATGGATCATCCGGGGCCGAATTTAAAGATCAAAACGTGCTGACACGTGGATCGTCCAGGACGATCCAGTGTATCGGCCAGGATGATGCACATAACATGCATCGGCCAGACAAAATATTCCATCGGCCAGGACTATCACCATGAGTTCGATCAAATCATCCAGGACGATATAGTATCATCTAGGACGATGAGTTACATTAAGAACATAAAAGTTCAGCAGATGGATTTTGAAGATGATTTGTCCTATCGTCCAGGACGATAAAAATAGTGGCCAGGACGATGTGACAAGGAATTGAAAACAAGGAAAAGATGGTGACGTTCAAGACCCTCAAAAATAAAACAAAAGAAAAAGGCCGATCAATGATCGTCCTGGCCGATAATTTAAAAATACAATATACCTTAATTGACTATGGCGGCTACTTCTTTCTATTTTGAGCTTATCGTCCTGGCCGATACACGTATCATCCAGGCCGATATGTTAATGACGGCTTCCTTAATTAATAATCCTTTCTTAGACTTTCTGTTTTAAGCTGATCGTCCCGGCCGATATAAATATCGACCGAGCCGATATGGGCAAAAAAAGAAATTCTAAGCCCCTCAAGTGTATGTGTGTAGGGTTACTTAGCTTCAGTCTCTTTGACCATTACAAGTAGACTCAAAAGGTGAAAATCAAAAGTACAGACCGACTCAACCCTAAACCTACGCAATCCTGAACTTGGCTCCTTCTTGATCGTCCGATCTTCGATTCCTGAAAAGTTAGAAGAAACAAGTAGTCCTAGAGAAATAGTGTTTGTCAATCATCAAAACATAAGCCATGAAAAATAGATTTGCAACACTTCCTTCATTGCTCTTGGGTCATATTTGAATCGACGTCCCGTCAAGATCTCAAATCAGGACTACCAAGAGTTTTTACAACTTTCCACCACATGGGATAAGAAACAAGTAGTCCTAGAGAAATAGTGTTTGTCAATCATCAAAACATAAGCCATGAAAAATAGATTTGCAACACTTCCTTCATTGCTCTTGGGTCATATTTGAATCGACGTCCCGTCAAGATCTCAAATCAGGACTACCAAGAGTTTTTACAACTTTCCACCACATGGGATAAACTTCATACCCTATATTCTGATCCTGATTATGATTGGGCTCCTGCCAAGCATTTTCTTAGAAATTCTAATGCTCACTTACATATTAGAAAAACTAGCACCTTACTTAAATATGTTAGGACCATTCAACATATCCTTTGCACCTCCATTATTCCAAAAGCTAGTGATAGAGTTCATATCACTCCTCTTCTTTTAATCACTACCTTTTACATTTTGGCCCATTGAGAATTCAATGCAAGTGATCTGATCTTTCGCTTCATCGAGCACTTGACTACAATTCGAGATCCATGTCATAGGAGCAAGCTAAATCTTTCCCCAAGATATATCATTACATATGTTCTAGAATCAAAATATAACCTCCAATATCCCGCTCCTCCCAACTATTAGCCCACCTTCTTCTCAAATAATTCCTTCAACATCCATCACAGTACTCGTTTCCATCTAGGGGATGAGGAAGCTCAAGGGGCTGAGGAGGAGGAGGCTCCCCCACTTGTTCCTGCACATGTCCTACTTCGCCAACACTCTCAGCTAGATGAGCTGGCCGAGTGATTCGACCAGTGGGTGGCATGCTTTGAGACTTTCATTGTTGCATAAGAGCAGAAGTATACTGAGGACTTAGCCCATTTTGAGCAGCAACATGCTATGGACTTAGCCCATTTTGTCACCTACATTGCACATCAGCATTAGCAGCACGACCAGGACATGGCCTGGTTTGGAGCACAGTTCGCTAATTGTCTAGCTACTTTCAGCAGCCACCACCACCACCACCTTCTTCTTTAGATGATCAGGGGTCGTCATTTTACTAGTTTTCATTTTATGCTATTTTTTATTATAGTTTGTTTCTGTTTTGTTATTGTTTTGTTTCAATTTTGCTTATGTTCTACTTTCCTCCTCCTTTTTGTGAGGTTAAAAGGGGAGTAGTTAGTTGTATTGTTCCCTCTATAGTTTGATTCTGTTATTAGATTATTAACCTGTATTTGTTTCTATCTCACTACTTTCTTTAAATTATTTAAATTGCTTTAACTATATTTATGTTTTCCATCATAAAAAAAGGGGAGATTGTTGCATATTTATTTTTAGAAATAGAATTTTGATGATTGCAAACACTTCTATTTTACTATGACTATCTAACCTACAAATAATTCCGAACCATAGGATCAAGACTACAATTTAAACAAGCTCAAGATTTGGTAGACTAGGTCTAAGTCAAATAATAAACATTTTCCTTTCTTGAGTTCATTTGTAATTAATATGGTTCCTAATGCTAAGTAACCTTGCAAACACATATTTGGGCTAATTTTTTCTATCTGATTTAGAGTTCTCTATTTTGAGGACATCATCCAGAATGATCCAAATATTATCCTGGACGATCAATTAAAAATAGAAACCCTAATTAGGGCATCCATATTAAGGCAGTCATCATTAATCACATCATTCTGGCTGGTATGTATATCACCCGAGATGATAGTCTCATCCTAGATGATGCACACAATTATGCCTAAATTAATCTGGTAATCAAGGAAAGAAATTAAGGCTTTATTGATACAATCATATCATCTTAGATGATCGTATAATCATCCGAGATAATCAGTTCAAAATTCCTTAGTTGCTCCTGTAGGATCAACATCGGATAGTTTTTATTCAAAGCGATGCTCTGGATAATTTTCATGGATTCAAAATACCTTAGTTGCTCCTAGACGATCAAGCTATTTTTTCACCGTCCAGACAAGCATTCAGAGCGATTTCTTGGATGATATTCACTGATTTGTACTAATGGTACAAGATGAATTTATGCCAGCCTGGATGATATGAAAAAAATTCATCTGATCATCCCAGAATGTCCTGGCGGATTAAGCTTAAATTGCACTGATCGTCTAGGATGATATTTATATAAGACTGGACAATAAAATTGGTGTCGTGTAATTAATGTGCTATTCCGAAGCTCTTCTATTTAAGAGCCCTTGTTCTATCTTATATAATATCTTTTACTGCTGCTTCACCTTAGATAGCCTAGAGGAGAGGGAGAGAGAGGGAGAGAGAGAGAGAGGATCTTGTTAGGGGGAGTTTGTGAGACGGTTTCATAAAGGTTTCTCTAAAATTTGATCCACATCTTCTTCTTCCATCATAGTCCTTTGTCCTTTAACGGGTTGAGAGAGGTTCACTGCAGCAATTGATTAAGGTTCTCTGGCTACTTCAGGAGGAAGCAAAAGGAGTAGGGTTCTCTGCCTCACCGGTGTCGGTGAAAAGGAGTTTTGTAAAGACTTCTCCACCTTGCTGTGGAAGCAAAAAGAGAGTCACTAAGTTTTAGTGCAATACCCGGAGGGCGCCTCAAGGGAGTGGACGTTGGTCGAGGTTACCGAATGACTATAAATCTTTGTGTTCCTTTACTACTAATTTCCACATTTAATTTTTGCACTTTTCTTTGTGGTGAATTGTGGTTTTTTGTTTTGAGTTTATGATTGAAAGAATTTTTTAAAATACAAATTCACCCCCCCCCCCACCTCTTGGTTAGACTTGGGCTAGTTCATAAGGGCTTAATTTCCTTTATGAACTTTCAAAGTAGACTAACTCAAAGTGATTAGAAGAATTATTTATTGAGCCATTTCCCAACCTAGGCCTCACCACGCCCAACTAATCCCCCTGCCCCAAACACACTCCATTTGTGTCCTTAGGTCCAATACACACACCCAAGTCAGCCCAAACCTTAGGCTAACTTGGATCAACCTCTAAGCTAGCACAATATGTTCAAAACTAGTTTTACCCAAGCCATCTCCAACCTCTGAGCAATCTAAACCAAATTGACACTTGCATTGGATGTCCCCTATCTTAACATATTTTTCATATCAATCTTATGACCTAACTCAACCAAGGTTGAGCCCAAATTAACCCAAACCATATAGGTTTGGGTAAACTTGAGCCATCGAGTGAATTTGGCTACCTCCAGGCCAATTAAGCTCACTATTGAGCTCAGTCCTTGATAACCTTTTAAACTCAGCCTCACCCAATTAGTGGTTAGAGGTGCATGGGGCGAATAGAAAACCAGTTCCTATTCTCCCTCTTTTATGGGCTCAAGTTGAAGCTTCCCAAGGCTTGAGTTTGACTCCTTTAGATAAAAAAACTCCTTAACGATGTCTCCATCAATCTTAAGGCCATTCAGTGCCTACATGGATAAATCCCAGCCATCCAAGGTTGTAAGGAACATTTGATTAGTTCTCTATCACAAAGAACTCCCCATTCGTGTCCTAATATTCAAAAAGCCTCCCAAAGCTTATGAGCATTTTCCTCTGATTCCACTTCTTCTGAAACCTCTTCGAATGACAGTCTGAGCGAACTATGGTAAAATCCATCAATTCCTAACTCAAACTCTTACTTTCATTGATCCTCTGGGTGAGATGTCTCAAGTAGAATTGTTTGGCATTTCCCCTTATCCTCTAGCCGAGATGTTTGAAGTAGAATTATTGGGTATTTCCCCCTGAAGCTTCATACTAGAAAAACCTATTCATTAGGGTTTTCCACACAGTTAGATCCCTTTCCAGAGCTCCTAGCTAGGTAGAGTCAGTAAAGTGTGAAACTAATCATTAACTTACCATAATTAGACTATTGGATTGATGGTTTGTGTTTTCCTTATCCTTCCCATAATGTTTAGTGCAAATTTTCCAGTGGGATCACTCAGATCATGTTGAAGAAGCATAATGGCTTCTGTGAATAGTGGGAGGCCGAATATATAATTGTGGTCATTGATCTAAATCAAACATCCATATTCTATCCAATAGTTTTTAGGTCGTTCAATTGAATCCATTTGATTAATAATTTAACTACGTAGATTAACCTCATGATTACACAGTTAACACTAATGATTAGCTACCCAATTAAAGCACACCAACATGTAAAGTACTGCTGAATGTGTAATTTTAGGTTTTAAAACTCCAAAAATAATGGGAAAGTTGAAAATTAATCTCTCTTCAAACTCTTGGCCGATTTAAGTGATCATAGGCTCATTGGAAAGGTATTTAGAAGACCTATCAAACTATATGGTATCAAGCCATTATTTTGCATATCATTGAGTAAATTCTAGAAATTATCATAGTAATATATTTGGCATTTCTCTTAGTATTGAACTCTGCATAGATTGGAACTTTGGGGGATTGAATTTTGGAAATATCTCTAACATGTCCAATTTTATCAACACTATTTAAATTGTTTAAGGGAATAATTTAGCCAATTTGAGATCAATGGTCATGGTTTGTCTCTCGATTTCAAATTTCTATACTAACCTTTTCGATGAGAATTAGGATTTATGATTTGGTGTGTTAATTAAGCTTAGGATAGGTGCTTTAGTGTCATGAATTGAAACCCCCTACCCATTCCCTAGGCAGTGACATATAAATTTTTAAAGGAAAACTTGTGGTTAACTTTAATGGTTTGGTTATCCACCTTAATATGTCCCTCATAATCCCATATGAAGTGGGGTTAGCCCTTGATACAAAGTGATCTCATGGCCGAACTTTCACTAGAATTGGTACCCAGTTGGTCCAACATCTAGGAACCCCAAAATCCCTTCTTAGATTTGTCCTATAACACAAATTAAAATTATAATTAATTCACATTAAATCCTAAAAAATTCAAATTAGGCCTCTAATTGTTTAGAATTGAACCATTAATCATTGAAAAATAGAAGACCCATTAAATCACCTTTAATTTAACTTTAATTTATTTTTTAGAAAAGATGATATTTAATCAATTTAATTAACTAAAAATATTTAAAAACTCCAAAAAATCTCTAAATACTTGGAAACATTCCCTTAGGTCATTCTTGACCTTTGGGGGTGATTCCATTAGGTTTTGGACTTATTTAGATCAAAATCAGAAAATCCCTTAAATTAAACAATTTACCAAAATCCAAAAATATCCAAACTTCGAAAAATCACCAAAAATACTTAAAATATCCAATTTAATCAAAATCATATTCATTCAAATACAATTAAAATCTAGTATTTTCTCCAATCAACCTTAGTTCAAAACTATGTCCAAATTTAAAAAAAATCTTAACTTAATATAGAAATTTCCAAATTCAGAAAACTCAAAGTCTAATGACTCATCTAAAGCCCAAATATTTTTAAAAAGTATTAAAATTTCATAAATAACTTTAATTCTAAAAGTTTTCTTTCAACCGTATAATTAATATAATTAAATAATTTTAATAATCCCAAAATTCAAAAAGTGACGTAAACTTCAAGAAATTTCTAATTTGATCAATTAAATTAGAAATCAATCCATTGGATTAAAATTCATCCACCTTTAATTTTTAACCAATTAAATAAACTTAATCAACCTCAGTTACTACTAGGTGACACATGCCTATGAGCTAATAAAATAGAACAAAAAAATGTGAAATAAACTTAATAGCCCTGGTGAGTAACAATGGTAGTAAACATTCAACCATTAAAATATATCAAAAATAAAAGTTAATATATTAATATTTAAACCAAAACATAAACTTTACCTTCGACCTTTAACAAATCTAAAAACTAGATACTTAAACAAATTACCTAACATAGAATCTACACCAACCATACAGCCTCTTACACACACTTTAGATGGTTTACTAGGACCACCAACTCTAGTCTATGTTAGGCCGATGTTTACTTTTATCATTGTGTGTTGGGTTTTCTAAGCTTTTAGTGCATGTTACAATTAAGAATTGATTGATGTGAGTATTTATTTATATTAACTGCTATATATGAATTTATGTGATGGGAAATTATATACCAATAGGTTAGGATCGATCTGGTTGCTTAGTGAATTTTTTGCAAGAGGTCACACTTATCTAGGATAATAGAACATGCTAAATTATTAATTATTATAGATGTTACAAGTTCTTCAATTATTTATCCCCCAAGTAAATAAGAGCATGGTCGAATATGATTTACTTTTAAGGTAAGGAAGTGAACCACTCTGCCTTTATCTCAATGACTGAACCCACCAATATCAATAAAGCCCTTTCTGATGAGTTATAGAACATATCCAAGAAAGAGGAATTAAACCAATTTGTTATGAATGATGTTTGGGAGCTTATAGAAAGACCAAAGGGACAAAGTGTAGTTAGAACCAAATGGGTCTTTAAGAATAAAATAAATTATTCTAATGTGATGATTAGAAATAAAGCAAGATTGGTGGCTAAGGTGTACAACCAAATAGAAGGGATTGATTTTATGGAGACCTTTACCCCTGTAGCTAGATTGGAAGCCATTATAGTGCTACCAGCCTTTGACTATTATAAGGGACATAAGCATTTCCAAATGGTTGTTAAGGGTGCCTTTTTAAATGGTGTAATAAAAGAGGATGTGTTTATAGAGTAACCCCTAGGTTTTAAGAGTTCCCAATTTCCATATAATATTTTCAAATTAAAAAAAGCCTTCTATGGATTAAAGCAGGCACCCAAAGTTTGGTATGAGAAGCTTAACACATTCTTACTAGAGAGGGAGTTTGTTAAGGGGAGCGTAGACACCACCCTTATTCTGAGAAAAGTAGGAGATGAAATACTCATTATTCAGATCTTTATTGATTATATACTTTTGGATCTTCTGATAAAATGCTATGTGATGATTTTTCTAAAATAATGAGTAGGGAATTTGAGATGATTATGATGGGAGAGTTGTCATATTTCTAGGGGTTTAGCATAAGACAACTAGATGATGGAACCATTCTAAATCAATCAAAATACATAAAGGATATCTTTAAAAAGTATGAAATAAATAAAACCAAGCAAATTAATACTCTCATGGTATGTAGTGTTCAGTTGGATAAGTACTCAAATGTAAAATCTATTGATCGAAAGAAGTATAGAGGGTTGAATGGATCCTTACTTTACCTGACTGCTACTAGACTTGATACAATGTTTAGTGTTTGCCTCTGTGCTAAATTTCAAGAAGATCCTAAAGAATCCCATTTAACTATAGTTAAGAGAATTTTTAGATATCTCTTAGGGACCCAAAACTTAAGAATATGGTATCCTAGGCATAACACTTCTTTTAAGATTATTGGATATTCTGATTCTAATTTTACAGAGTGTAAGGTGGATAAAAAGAGCACTTATAGGAATTATCAATTCATAGGACAATCTTTAGTATCCTGGTCTAGTAGAAAGCAAAACTTTGTTACACTTTCCCCTGCTAAAGTTAATAATATTGCTTTAGGGACTTGTGTGGCCCAAGTCCTTTGGCTAAAGAAGGCAAGTTCTAGATTTAGGATTACCTGTAGGCACAATTTTGATCCTTTGTAACAACGTATGTGCCATATGCATTTCTATGAATGCTGTCCAAGATTCAAGGACTAAGCACATAGACATAAAGCATCACTTTATTAGAGATCATGTGACCAAAGGAGACATTGAGTTACACCATGTGGTAATTGAGAATCAATTGACTGATATCTCTACTAAACCACTAGCCTTCGACACTTTCATCACTTTAAGGACCAGATTGGGTGTGATTGACTTAAATGCATGAACTTGATTCTTTCTAATTTCCGATCTTTTATCTATTATTTATTGTTTTCTTGTTATAGTTTTTTCCTTGCTTAGTTTTATTGTACTTTTCATCTTTTCACTTATGTTAATTTAATTTTCTTCATTGTTTTATTTTTCCTTTAATCACTATTGAATTGATATCTTATTCCTTTTTTGTTTTAGAAAATTTATAGTCAATGTTTGAGATCTCTAAATCAGTTAAAGGGAGGAAACACCATTGATTGTTTCCTTCTCTCTAACTTCTTTTAGTGGTATAATTTTTTTTTTCTAAATAAAAATCTATCTCAAATTAATAACCGGACTTTGCAATTAAGATATATATATACAAAGTGTTTCAAAAATTATAAGATGTGCAAAGAGCGTCAATCAAATTGATTAGAAGTATAAAATGAGCCCTCCAAAAGCAAGCTTCTTCTCTTTCAAAAATTTTAAATCTTTAAAGAATTTATGTGTTACTTAATATTTTTAAAAGGCTAGCTTTCAGAATTCATAATTGTAAATAATTACTTTGATATATTATTCTATAAAATGTTTTTTTTGAAACCAAGTCTTGAACGGATTGCTTTTTCTTATTTAATTAGTTTTTCTAATTGAGATCCTTGTTTTAAAAAGGCGATTTCCCCTAGGAGAAGTCTGAGTTAGGGCTAACCTGATCAATTGTTCTACTGCTTTTTTTTTTATTTCGATACTATTAACTCATTGAATCTTACTAATTTTTTAATTCAATCACATGGAGAATTTATTATATTCAAGCTTTGATTAAAAAAAATAGCTTTATTTTGTTATTCATTTTGATGTTTTTCTTTTTTGTATTTTATATTTATCCTTTTTAAGTTGATTTTCATGTTTTTGGGCCTTCACTAATCATCTCCATCAACCTTCTAATTTGAAACTTTTTGTCACATTGTCCCAAACGATATTCATATCATCCTAGATGATTCATTATCTTCCTGGACGATCTGATCATCTTCTTTTTCAATTATCTGTGATCTTCCTGGATGATCCTCCTTGTGCTGAATGATCTTCATAATTTCTACTCAATTATTGGTGATTGGCCAGGATGGTACACCTATTCATCATTGATGATCCACACGGCAAAATTCAGGACAAAAATTTAATTTGACAAATATAATCAATTATTACAAATCGTCGAGGATGATCCACTTCATCATCACAGACTATCTACTTTTTCAATGGTCATCTAGAATGATTCCTTGGGATGATCGCATATATTTTATCATCTTGGATGATATCTGATCATCTTGGATTATATTACCGCCTTTTGGACCAATAGTCCCGGACGTAATTATTGCACCAGATCATCTTGAATGACTATGCAATCATCCTGGATGATTTTGCGATCATCCAGGATGATCGATTTGATTCTTTTTAAACTGAGGCTCTCAAAAAGGTTTTCTCACACAATCCTTCTTAAAACCTCTTGTGCTTTTACTCACACTCTATTTTGCTGATTATGGATGGCAGAAAGAGGTCTTGCATGCCTTCTAAGAGCTCCTCGAGGGAAAATCTAGACCCTCGATTCACTGAGGTGGATGATCAAGCTTCCTATCAGAGGTATAAGATGGCCAGGATCGCAACTTCTTAAATTGTTAACCCCCACATCCTTTCATATCTTGTCCTTAATTTATTTGCTCACACTACTCTCACTTTCCTCCTTACTCTTGCCTTCCCTTTTAATTTAGAGCTACTTTTTGAATTTTTTGCTAGGCTTCATGTTAATTCCTCTTTTACTTCCCTCCAATTCTATGTGAATAGATGGCCTATTGAAATCATTTTTCATGATTATCAAGAGATCCTACAACTATCTACCACAGGAGACAAAATCCACACCTTGTGTTCTGATCCTGACTATGACTGGGCTCCTAGCAATCACTTCTTATACCAATACTCCTTTTCACATTTGAGAGTCTAACACCTTACTCAAAGATGCTATGATAATCCAACATGTCCTTTGCACCTCTATTCTTTCTAATGCTAGTGATCGCATTCATATCACACCACTCCTTTCAATCACCACTTTCTATATTTTGGCCCATCATGAATTTAATGTATTTGATTTGATTTTTTAATACATTTAGCATCTTAGTAGTAAAAAAAATCCAGGACATAGGAGGAAGCCCAATCTTACCCTAGGACATGTCTTTGCCTATGTTCTAGAATCCAAATACAACCTCCAATATCCTATCCCTCAAAATTTCAATCTACCTTCTACTCAACAACTCCATCCATGTTCTTTACTGTACTCATCTCCACCTGGGGCATAAGGAAGCTGAGGGAACTGAGATGGAGGTAGCTCCTGCACCTGTTCCTACACCTGCTCTACTACACTAGCACACTCAGCTGGATCAACTAGTGGAGCGATTCGATTAGTGGGAGACACAGTTGGAGACCAATATTGTTGTGTAGGAGCAACAACATGCTGATAATGTTGTTTTCTTTGATGCTTTACGTGGCTTACCAATAACACCAGCACGACCATGATATGGCCTAGTTTGGAAAGCAGTTTGCCACTCTTTCCAGTTACTTTCAGTATCCACCACCACTACCTCCTCCTCCTTTAAATGATCAGGGGCTGTCCTTCTTTTAATTTTGTTTTATGATGTTATTTCTTTTTTTTAAAGTTTGATTACGATTTATAGTCTCTGGTTTGTTTCTAGTTTCCCCCTTCCTTTTTGTGATGTCAAAAGGGGGAGTAAATGTAATGTTTGTTCTATTATGTTTTATGTTAGACAATTAAATGTTTGTTTCTTCACACTATTTCCATTAAACTGCTTTGAAATGCTTTAATTATTTTTGTGTTTTCCATCATCAAAAAGAGGGATATTGTTGCAAATATGATTTCAGGGAATATATTTTTGATGATAGAAAATACTTCTGTTTCTCTACGATTGCCTTGCCTATTAACATTTTAGGTCCACAAGATCAAAACTACAATTTTAACCTACTCAACATCAGGTAGACTAAGTTTGAGTCAATTTGTAATCTTTTCCTTTTCTTGAGTCAATTATAATTAGAGTGATTTCTGATGCTAAACCTTGCACACACACACACTTGAGAGAAAATTTTTATTTGTTGGTTAGAGTTTTTTATTTTGATCCCATCACTCAAGCCGATCCAAAAATCATCCTGGATAATTAGTTAAAAATAAAAACCCTAATTAGGGCATCCTGCTTAAGCCAGCCTTCATTAAATGCATCGTCCTGAATAATATTCGTATCGATCAGGATGATAGGCTCAAATCAGAAAGAATTAGCTACCACATCTATTTAGGTAGCTTTTATTTTTGGACATCATCCATGGCATCGTCCTAGACGATGTAGTATAATTATGCCTAAATTAATATGGTAATTAATAAAAGAAATTAAGGTTTGATTTCTCAATTATATCATCCTGGATGATCTTTGGATCAACAAGGATGATAAGTTCAAAAACCTTATTTATTCTTGGATGATCAAATATCAGAAAGCTTTTATTTAGGGTAATGCTCTGGATGATATGCATTGAATTAAACTAATCATCTAGGATGATCACGAGATCGGCCAAGATGATCATATTATTTTTCTATCGTCCAGACATCTATTCAAGGTGATGTTCTAGATGATATTCAATGACTTGTATTAATCATACAGATTGATATCCTATCATCCTAGACGATGTGAAAAAAAACTTTCTAATCATCCCAAATCATCCTGGCTGATTGAGCTTAATTTATACTGATCGTATAAGATGATATTTAAATTATCCT
The DNA here is from genome assembly GCF_001605985.2 of Dendrobium catenatum. Classification (NCBI taxonomy): domain Eukaryota; kingdom Viridiplantae; phylum Streptophyta; class Magnoliopsida; order Asparagales; family Orchidaceae; genus Dendrobium; species Dendrobium catenatum. Next base: position 44,799 of record NW_021319303.1, on the reverse strand, counting down.
GGTCGATAATGTTGGTTTGTTGCTTTAAGTGCTATTTTGAAGCTATTCTATTTAAGACCTCTTATTCTACTCAAGAGATCATTTTTTGCTGTTGTCTTAATATGAGAGAGCCTAGAGGAGAATGAAAGAAAGGGGGGAGAGAGAGAGAGAGGATCATCAGAGGGGGAGTTTGTGAGAGGATTCACAAAGGTTTCTCCAAGCAATGATCCAAGTTATCTTCTTCAATCGTCATCCCTCATCCTTTGAGGTTTGAGAGAGGTTCACTTCATTAATCGATATAGGTTCTCTACCTACTTCAAGAGGAAGTAAAAGGTGTCGGGTTCACTGCCTCACCGGTGTCGGCGGAAAGGAGGCTTTGTATTGGCTTCTCCACCATACTGTGGGAGCAAAAGGAGAGTCACTGAGTTTAGTGCAATACTCGGAGAGCACCTCCGGGGAGTAGACGTAGGTCAAGTTGACCAAACCACTATAAATATTTGTGTTCTTTATTATTGCTTTTTCCATATGTAATTTTTGCACTTTAAATTTCTTTGTGATGAATTTTGGTTTGAGCTTGTATTTTTTATTGAAAGATTTTTTTAAATACCAATTTTCCCCCCTCCCCCCTCTTAGTTAGCCTTGGGCTAGTTCATAAAGGATTAATATCCCTAACAAACTTTCATTAACATATCAAGTAGACCTCAAAAAAATAAAGTTTAGACATTTGAAATGTACAAGCTTTATATGGAGATTATTTGAGGAATCCCTAATAAATAAAGGTTTGATAATGCAAGTAGAAAAAAGCAATCTTATATAGCTTGAGCCAATGATAGTCCATTAGAGTAGAAGGCTAATATAAATGAGATATTTAGGTGTTATATACATGAATGTTATGAAGATGAATATAATTTCCCATAGGCCATGAATGTTAAGGTAATGAGGGCTAACCATTATAAGATGAGAGATTTTATAAATATGGCTAAATGGAAACTTGTTTATTTGAGGTTCTTGGAAGAAAATGACCATCTAATAAATCCTCATTTTTTACAAATGTGATTTCATGAGATTGTTGTGAATCTGATTTAAGGAATTTTAATTTTTATGATAGAAAATATTTCTGATACTTGTGCTTCTCTATGACTGCCATGCCTACTAATATTTTAGGTCCACAAGATCGAGTGTAACTCAAGCCAATTCAAGATTAGGTAGACTAGGTCTGATTCAATTTATAATATTTTCCTTTTTTTTAGTTTATTATCAATGATGAGGTTCTTGATGCTAAGTAACCATGCACACACACACATGGGAAAACTTCTGACTATTTTTAGAGTTCTCAATTTTTGGTCACATCATCCGGGATGATCCATAAATCATCCGGATGATCCGTAAAAAACTAGAAACCCTAATTAGTGCATCCTGGTTAAGAAAGTCGTCATTAAGCACATCATCCTGGATGATATTCGTATCGCCCATGATGATAGGCTCAAATCAGGAAGAAACAATTGTAAGATCTATTTAGGTAGTTTTAATTTTTAATCATCATCCATGACATCAACCAGGATGATGCTGTTTAATTATGTCTAAATTAATCTAATAATTAATGAAAGCAATTAAGGTTTGATTGCTCGATCATATCCTTCTAGTTGATCGAAGGATTGGCCAGGATGGTCAGTTCAAAAACCTTAGTTAATTCCTGGATAATAGAGTATCGACCAACATTTCTTTAGAGTGATGTTCTGGATGATATATGCTGAATTGAACTAATCATCCGGGACGATTGTGTGATTGGCCTGGAAGATCTAGTTATTTTTACATCATCCAGACAACCATTCAGGGAAATATTCTTGACAATATTCTTTGATTTATACTAATCATACATGATAATATATTATCAGCCTGGATGATAGAAACAAAAACCATATGATTTTCCCAAACTGTCTGGGCTGATTGAGCAAAATTTGCACAGATCTTCTAGCACAATATTTATATTATCCTAAATGATAAAGGTGGTTTATTGCAATTAATAGCTATTTCTAAGCTCTTCTATATAAGACCTTCTGTTCTACCAAAGTGAGTATCTTTTGTTACTATCTTGACCTAAGAGAGCCTAGAGGAGAGGGAGAGAAAGGGGGAGAGAGAGAGGATTTTGTGAGGGGGAGTTTGTGAGGGGTTTCACAAAGATTGCTCCAAGCAAGGATCCAGATCATCTTCTCTTATAGTAGTCCCTTGTTCTTAGAGGTTTTATAGACATTCAATTCTGCAATATATCAAGGTTCTTTGCCTGCTTTAGGAGGATGCAAAAGGAGTTGGGTTCTCTGCCTCACTAGTGTCAGTGGAAAGGTGGTTTTGTAAAGGCTTCTCCACCTTGCAGTAGGAGAAAAAGGAGAGTCACTGAGTTTAGTGCAATGCTTATAGGGCACCTCCAGGGAGTAGATGTAGGTCGAGTTGATAGAACCATAATAAATTTCAATATTCTTTACTACTACTTTTTGCATTTAATTTCTACACTTTAAATTTCTTTGTGGTGAATTTTAGTTTAGTTTGAGTTTATATTTTTAATTGAATGATTTTTTTAAAATATCAATTCACCCCCCTCTTTGTTAGCTTGGGCTAGTTCATAAGGGATTAACATATCTAATGAACTTTCAAGTGGTATTAGAGTGGGATTCATAAAATTGAGTTTTTGAAAACTTTTGAATTTCGATCAATAGCTAACTTTGATAATCATAATACTATGGAAGGGTATTTTATTACCCGATCACCTTTGTTTGATAATGTTCCTTATGATTTTTGAAAAACTTGTATATCTACTTTTTTATAATCGATTGACTATCTTATATGAATGCCTGTGAACGATGGTTATACACCTCCTTCTCGTGAAATTAATGGCATTAAAACTAAACTTCCTTTTATTGAATGGAATTTTGATGAAAGATATTTAGAGCAACTTAATACAAAATACTTGAATTATTTTTTTTGTGCTTTAGAATCTGAAGATTATATGCATGTTTCAACTTATGCAATTGGTAAAGAAATTTGGGATAGATTGTGTATTACTTATGAAAGAACCAATGAAGTTAAGCAATCTAGATTGAATATTTTGTTGCATGACTATAAATTTTTTTGTATAAAATCTTCTGAATTAACTTCTGACAAGTATACTAGATTTACTCAAATTGTCACCTCATTGCATGCTTTAAGAAGAGAGCTAACTAATTATGAAAGAGTAAATAAAATTTTGAGATGTTTTTCTTCTTCCTTTGATGCTGAAAGTACTATAATTTTTTAATCTAAAGATTTAAATATCTATATGATTGGTAACTTACTTGGATCACTCATTACTTATGAGTAAGGGATGAATCAAAGAAATTTTAATGTAGGAGAGAAAAAGAAGGAGAAAAATATGATGCTAAAGGCCAACGACACAGAGACTGACTCTTCTGAGTCTGAAAGTGATGATGTTGCCTTAATCACGAGGCAATTCAAAAGCTTTCTATGGAAGAAGCATAAGAACCATCAGAAGTGGAATAAAGGTAAGGGTAGAAAAAATTTTAAGAATTATAATGACATGATATGCTTTGAATGCCGGAAGCTGGGATATGTTAAAGCTTATTGTCCTACACTTATAGCTCACTCAAGCAAGCAGAAGAGTGAGGAGAAACCCAAGCTCAAAAAGGAGAAGAAGAGATTCCAAAAGGTGTTCTAGGCGGATTCAGCAGCGAACTCCTCTGAGATTGATGCTGAAGAGGAGATAACAAACTTGTGCTTGATGGCTGACAAACATCTTGGTCGAAGTAACCAAAAAGAGGTATGTGAACTAACCTACGAACAACTACTTGAAGTTTATGAACAAATTCATGCATCATATAGGAAAGTTAAGATATCACATGCTAGTTTGAAATTGGAGTTTTTAATTTTGCAAAAAGATCTTGAAATTTTAGTTAAAGATCATTCTACAATGGATAGCAATCATATGTCATGACTTGATGAGCTTGATGCATTAAACAAAAAAGCATACTGATTTATCTGATGCATATGATTTCTTGAAGTCATGTCATGTTGAGTTAGAAAAAGAGTTTAAAAGTCTCAAAGCTTTTGAAAATAACAAACCAATATTATATGCATCACATAACTTTAAAAGGAAGCATTACTACCCGAATAGATTAGTAAATCCTTTTCCTAGAATTAGATGACATTCATGTGGCATGTTAGGACACATTTCAAACACTTGAACTATTCATCATAGTACACATTAGGTGTGGAGACCCAAATTATATGATTCATAGCATAACATACATACCTTGCATTCTTCTTTCCATAAGAAGGGACCCAAATATATTTGGATTCCTAAATCTAGTGTTTGATAATTTTGTAGGATTACTGTCACAAAAGGCCTAATGAGAGAATGCGATACATGGAAAGTGGATGCTCATAATAAATGATTGGAGATGCTAATTAATTCATTTTGCTGGAGGCCAGGACTGGAGGGAAGGTTACTCTTGGAGACAACACCAACAGGAAATTGGTAGGTGCAAGTACAATAGGAAACTCCCAAAACCTTTTAATTGAAAATATTTTGCTTATAGATGGACTAAAATACAACTTGCTCAGCATCAGTCAGCTTTGCAATACAGGCTTCATCATAAAATTCTTGGCAAATAGTTGCATTATAAGCTTAAATAACAACACTATTTTGTAGGAAAAGCGGATCAATAATGTTTACATGCTTGACTTAAATAATATTGAATGTGTTGCTTCATTTTGCTTAAAAACTACTGTTGATGATTCATGGTTGTATCACAAGATATTATATTATGCCAGTATAAAAACCCTTAGGAGAGTGACCCAGAAAGACCTAGTTAGAGGTGCCCCCAAGCTTAAATTCTCTAAAGACCACCTTTATGATGCCTGCCAACTAGGGAAGCAAGTCTAATTCTCTTTTCACTCAATGAAAGATATTATCACCTCTAGACCTTCGGAAGTCCTTCACATGAACTTTTTTAGACCCATTAGCACTGTTAGTTTAGGAGGAAAAGTCTATGGTTTTATGATTATTGATGATTACTCGAGCTTTACTTGGATTAGATTTCTGTCACATAAGACTGAGTCTTTTGATGACTTTAGATCCTTCTTTACTTGGATTTTAAAAAAGCTAGGTTATGAGATTTTGACCATTCATAGTGACCATCGAAGAGAGCTTAAAAACTAGAAATTTGGATACTTTTGTAAAGATAAGAAAATTAGTCAAAACTTCTTAGCTCCCAGGACCGCTCAGCAGAAAGGGATAGATAAAAGAAAGAACCAGACCTTAATTTAAGTCACAAGAGCCATGCTTTTTGAGTATTCACTTCCAAAATACTTTTTGACAGAAGCACTAAACACAGCTTGTTATGTGCTAAATAGGGTGAATGTTAGAGCCAAACTTGATAAAACACCCTATGAGATTCTTAAGGGTAGGACACCCAACCTTTTCCACCTTCACATCTTTGGCTGCAAGGTTTTCATTCTTAATCATGGGGAGTCACACTTAGGAAAATTTGAACAAAAGTTTGATTAAGGAGTGTTCTTATGATATTCAAGTGTGGGGAAATCCTTTAGGGTGCTTAATAAGAGGACTTTGGTGGTGGAGGAGACTACTCATATAGTGTTTGATGAATCTGATCCTAAGAAGTCTAGAGTTGAGGATGAAGATGAAGTTAGAGAGATTACCTCAGGAGTTAAAAATTTGGAGAAGAGGGTAGAACCCCAAAATACTAAAGGCATAGGTGAGATTACCTAAGGAGTTGAAATATAAATTTGGAGGAAAGGGTTGAACCTGCACACACCTTTCCTATAGATTGGAGATATTCTTTGAGTCATCCTTAAGAATTGATCATGGGAGACCATTCTAAAGGTGTTAGGACTAGGCATGGACTTAGAAAGGAAGTGAACCACTCTGCCTTTATCTCAATGACTGAACCCACCAACATCAATCAAGCCCTTTATGATGAATTTTGGATATTATCCATGCAAGAGGAATTAAACCAAATTATTAGGAATGATGTTTGGGAGCTTGTTGAAAGACCAAAGTGGGATAGTATAGTTTGAACCAAATGGGTCTTTAAGAATAAATTGAACGAGTCTGGTGTGGTGGTTAGGTAAGACAAGATTGGTGGCTAAAGGGTACAACCAAATAAAAGGGATTGATTTTGAGGAGACCTTTCCCCCTATAGAAAGCTTGGAAACCATTATAGTGCTACTGGCCTTGGCATGTTATACGAGATTTAAGCTTTTTCAAATGGACGTTAAGAGTGCCTTTTTAATTGGGGTAATAAAAGAAATGTGTTTGTAGAGCAACCCCCAAGTTTTGAGAGTTCCCAATTTCCAAATCATATTTATAAATTAAAAAAGGCCTTATATGGATTAAAGCAGGCACCTAGAGCTTCGTATGAGACGCTTAACACATTCTAAATAGAAAGGGAGTTTGTTAAGGAGAGCATAGACACCACCCTTTTTTTGAGCAAAGTAGGAGATAAATTACTCATTGTTCATATCTATGTCAATGATATACTTTTTGGATCTTTTGTTTAAAGGCTATGTGATGATTTTTCTAAAATAATGAATAAGGAATTTAAGATTAGTATAATAGGAGAGTTGTCCTACATTTTTAGAGTTTAGCATAAGATAACTAGATGATGGAACCTTTCTAGTTCAATCAAAGTATATAAAGGACATCTTAAAGAAATATAAAATAGATAAAGCTAAACCAATTAATACTCTCATGACCTCCAGTGTTCAGTTGGACAAGGACCCAATAGAAAATCAATTAATCAAAAGAAGTATAGAGGGGTGATTGGATCTTTACTTTACCTGACTGCTACCTGACTTAATATAATGTTTAGTGTTTATCTATGTGCTAGATTTCAAGATGATCCTAAAGAATTCCACCTGACTACAATTAAGAGAATTTTTAGATTTCTCTTCGGGACCCAAAACTTAGGAATCTGATATCCTAGGCACAACACTTCTTTTGAGATTATTAGATATTCTTATTCTAATTTTATAGGATGTAAGGTGGATATAAAGAGCACTTATGGGACTCACAAATTCTTAGGATAGTCTTTAGTCTCCTGGTCTAGTAGAATGCAAAATTATATTGCACTTTCCACTGCTAAAGCTGAGTATGTTGATTTAGGGAGTTGTGTGGCCTAAGTCCTTTAGTTGAAGCAACAAGTTCTGGATTTAGGATTACCTGTAGGCTCAATTTCATACCATTGACAATACTAGTGTCATATACATTTCTAAGCATCCTATCCAATATTCAAGGACCAAGCTCATAAATATAAGGCATCACTTTATTATAGACCATGTGACCAATTAAGATATTAAGTTACACCATATGGCAATTGAGAATCAACTGGCTAACATCTTCACTAAACCATTGGCCTTCGACACTTTCAGTACTTTAAAAACTAGATTGGGTGTGATTGACATATGCATGAACTTGATTTCTAATCTTTTATCTATTACTTGTTATTTACTTTTGTAGTTTTTTCCTTGTTATTTTTATTACATTTTCCATCTAATTTATTTTTGTTGATTTGATTTTCTTAGTTGTTTTACTTTTCTTTTGATCACTGCTGAATTGATATCTTATGTCGTGACGTTTTTTTTTCAAAAATCTATAGTCAATGATTAACATCTTTAAATCAGCTAAAGGGGAAAACTTCGTTGATTGTTTCCTTCTCTCTAACTTCTTTTAATGGTTAAAATTTATTTTCTAAAAAAAATTCTATCTCACATTAACAACTGGACTTTGAAATTGAGATCTTTTCAATCTTGCTACTGCAATCTTTCTTATATATATAATGTTCAAGGTCTTTAATTTTCCTTCAAATTTTTGTAATCATGTCGTTAAAATTATCATAAGATTTTTTATCCTGATTTGTGATTCATTATTCCTTATATTAGAGAGTGAGTTTTTCTACTCTAATATCTAGAAGATATAATCACAACTAAGAATATTTAAGAATTTTGAAAAGGAATCTAGCTTGCAAAAAAAATGAAACAAAAGTGGCCAATGATGCCAAAATAAAAAGATGCGCACTGATGCCAAATTGAAAAAAAATATGTACAAAGTGTATCAAAAATCAAAAGAGGTGCAAAGAGCGCCAATACAATTGACAAGAGGTAAAAAATGAGCCCATCAAAAGCAAGATTCTTATCTTTTAAAATTTTTAAATCTTAGAAGAATTCATGTGTCACTTGATATTTTTTAAAGTCTTGATTTCAGAATTCATAATCATAATTAATTACTTTGATATATTATTTTGTAAAACATTTTTCTGAAACCATGTCTTGAACGGATCTATTTTCTTATCCAATTAATTTTTTTGATTTAGATCCATATTTTCAAAACAAGATTTCCCCTATGAGAAATCCGAGTTAGGGCTAACACAATCAGTTCTTCTATAATTTTTCAAATTTTGACGATGTTAACTCATTGATTCTTACAAATTTTTTAATTCAATCACATGGAGAATTTATCATATTCAAGCTTTGATTAAAAAAAACCTTTATTTTGCTTTTATTCTTATCTTTTTTGTATTTTATTTTTATCCTCTTTTAATTTAATTTTCATATATTTGGGCCTTCTCTGATCATCTCCATCCATTCACTATTTTGAAACTTTTTGTCACATCATCCTAGATGATATCCATATCATCCTAGATGATCTGTTCAAATCAGTATTGAAATTTCATCTAATGGCTATTTTGACTCCTCTGCTTCTAATCTTCATGAATGATTCATTATCATCCTGGACGATTTGATCATCTTCTATTTCTATTATGTGTGATCATCTTGGATGATCCTCCTCATCCTAAAAGATCTTCATAATCTCTGCTTAATTATTGGTTATTATCCAGGATGATAGACCTGTTCATCCTGGACAATCCACAGGGCAAAATTTGGCACTCAACTTTTATTTGGCTGGTATAATCAACTATTACTAATTATTTTGGATGTTCTACTTAATAATCCTCGTTGATCTTCTTTTTCAATGATCGTCTGGCTTGATTCCTCGAGATGATCACTTGTGTCTTATCTTCCTAGACAATGTCTGATCGTCCTGAACGACTTTACCTCCTTTTTGACCAATGGTCCTAGATGCAATTATTGCACCTTATTGGCCTAGTTGATTATGCAATAGTCCTGGATGATCGGTCTGATTCTTTCTAAACTGAGCCATTCAATTAGTTTTTCTCACATAATTCCTCTTCAACTCTCTTTTGCTCTTACTTCCCTTCTATTTTCCTTAATATGGCCAGTGGAAAGTGGTATCGCCATCCTTTTGGGAGTTCCTCAAGGGAAAATCTTGATCCTTACTTCACCGAGGCAAGCGACCAAGATGCCTATCAAAGGTACAAGATGGCCAGGATCACCATTTCCCGGATCCTCAACCCTCACATTCCCTCCTATCCTATCCTCAATTCATTTATGCACACCTCCTTAACTTTTCTTCTTACTTTAACTATCCCTTTCAATTCGAAATAACTTTTTAAAATTCTCTCTATCCTTTACATCAATTCATCTTTCACTACTCTCTAGTCCTATATGAATAGATGTCCTATCGAAATCACATATTAGGACTCTCAAGAGCTTTTGCAACTTTCCAACATAGGGGACAAACTCCAAACCCTATGTTCTGATCCAAACTACGATTGGGCATTGGCTAACCACTTTCTAATAAACACTAATGCTCATTTTCATGTTGGAGAGTCTAGCACCTTACTCAACGATGCTAGGATAATCCAATATGTCCTTCACACCTTTATTCTTCTAAAAGCTGGTGATCACATTCATTTTACTCCACTCCTTTTAATCACCACTTTTTATATTTTGGCCCTTCATGAATACAATTCCACTGATCTAATCTTTTATTACATTGAGCATCTGACAATATTTAAGACCCAGGACATAAGAGGAAGCCCAATCTTTCCTTAGGACATATCATTGCCTATGTCATAGAATCCAAATATAACCTCGAATATCCTGCCCCACCAAACTATCAGCCTACCTTCTACTCAGACAATTCCTTCCACATTCTTTACAATACTCATCTCCACCCTAGGGATGAGGAAGTTGAGGGAGCTAATGAGAAGGTAGTTCCTGCACCTGTTCTTGTACCTTCTCTGCTCCTCCAGTACTCTCAGCTGGATCTACTGGTGGAGCAATTTGACTAGTGGGAGATATGGTCTGAGACCTACATTATTGCAAAGGAGCAGAAACATGCTGAGGATGTTGCTTGCTTTGATGCTTATGCAGCTCATGAGAAGCACCAGCATGATCAGGATATGGCCTAGCATGGGGAGCAGTTTGTGACTCTTTCTAGTTACTTTCTACCACATCCACCACAACCACCTCCTCCCTCAGATGATCAGGAGTCATCTTTATTTTAATATGTTTTCATTATTTTAATCTTATTCTATTTTTTCTTTAGTTTATGTGTTGTTTTTCTTTTTCCCTCCTTTTTTTGTGTCAAAGGGGGAATAGCTGTACTATTCTAGTTTGTACCTTTCTAGTATATTTTCATTATTCTAGTTTGTTATGTTTTTATATTGGATTGTTGAATTGTGTTTTTCCTCACACTGTTTCCATCAAACTGCTTTGAATTGCCTTAATTATTTTTTATGTTTTCCATCATCAAAAAGGGCAAGATTATTGTGAATATGATTTTAGGAATTTTAATTTTGATGATAGCAAACATTTTTGATACTTCTGCATCTCTACGACTGCCTTGCCTACTAATATTTTAGGTCCACAAGATCGAGTGCAACTCAAGCCTGCTCAGGATTGGGTAGATTAGATCTGAGTCAGTTTATAATCTTTTCATTTTCTTTAGTCTATTGTAAACAATGTGGTTCCTGATGTTAAGTAATCTTGCACACACACACACTTAGGAAATTTTTTGATTGTTTTTAGAATTCTCTATTTTTGGTCACATCGTCTGTGAGGGTCCATAAATTGTTATAAATGATCCGTCAAAAAATAGAAATACTAATTAGGGCATCCTGGTTAAGGTAGCCATCATTAAGCATATTTTCTTGGACGATATTCATATAAGCTGGGATGATAGGCTTAATATAGAAACAATCAGCTACCAGATCTATTTAGGTAGTTTTAATTTTGAATCATTGTCCAGGTCATTATCCTGGATGATGTAGTTCAATTATGCCTAAATTAATCTGTTAATTAAGAAAAGTAATTAAGGTTTTATTGCTCAATCATATCATCCTCGATGATCGAAGGATCAGCCAGGATGATCAGTTAAAAAACTTTAGTTGGTTCCTGAATAATAAAACATCAGCCGGCTTCTCTTCACGGAGATGTTTTGGACGATATGTGCTGAATTGAACTAATCATTTGGAATGATCATGAAATCGACCTGGACGATCTATTTATTTTTATGTCATCCCAACACCCATTTAGGGTAATGTTTTGGATGATATTCTTTAATTTGTACTAATCATACAGGACTATATATTATTGGCCTATACGATATGAACAAAAACCTTTTGATCATGCCAAACCGTCCGGGCTGATTGAGCAAAATTTGTGCTTATCATCCAGGTAATATTTATATTATCATGGACGATAAAGTCAGTTTATTGCAATTAAGAGTTATTTTGAAGCTCTTTTATATAAGACCTCCTGTTCTATTCAAGAGAGTATCTTTTCCTTATATCTTGACCTGAGAGAGCCTAAAGGAGAGGGAGAGAAAGGGAGAGAGAGATAAAGGATCTCATTAGGGGGAGTTTGTGAGGGGTTTCACAAAGGTTGCTCCAAGCAAGGATCCAAGTCATCTTCTTTGATTATTGTCCCTTATTGTTGGAGGTTCGAGAGAGGTCCACTTCAGCAATCGATCAAGGTTCTCTGCCTGCTTTAGGAGGAAGTAAAAGGAGTTGGGTTCTCTGCCTCACCGGTGTTGGTGGAAATGTGGTTTTGTCAAGGCTTCTCCATCTTGCTGTGGAAGAAAAAAGAGAGTACTGAGTTTAGTGCATAACTCAGAGGGCACCTCCGGGGAGTGGACGTAGGTCGAGTTAACTGAACCACTATAAATTTCTGTGTCCTTTACTATTACTTTTTCGACATTTAATTTCCTCAATTTAAATTTCTTTGTGATGAATTTTTGTTTGGTTTAAGTTTTTATTTTTAATTGAAAGATTTTTTAAAATGCCAATTCACCCCCCCCCCCCCCTCTTAGTTAGCTTGGGCTAGTTCATAAGGGATTAACATCCCTAACAAACTTTTAGAGATGAGACATGAGAGAGGGTTGTCATTCGCCAGATGTTGATTATAGCAACCTTGATATTGAGCATATAATTTTTATACCATAAATGTCATTATGCTTTTGATGAGTTCATATCAGATTTATATTATGATCTAATGAAGTGGCCACTACCTGATGTTAAGCCTTGAAATTTTTTGAATGGTAAGGACTAGCAAGACATTCAGTACGATTTTGAGTTTCATCTGAAGTGTTGCCCAACTCAAACCCAATTATAAGCACATCTATATATGTTGTTTAGCAAATAAAAGATCCATGTGGTAGTTTATATGCTCTCCATGTGGAGTAAGAATTATATGTTTTATGTTTATGTTTATTAATATTTTAATTGGGTGAAGGAGCATGTCTCATTATGTACTATTTATATACTTTTTATGTATTATAAAAAGAGTAAGTGTTGTCAGATCAGTTTGTATTTCTAATTCAATTTATATTATAAAATCATTTTATATTGTCCAATCAGTTCGTACGATCAAATCATTTTGTATTGTGAAGTTAGTTCTTATTGTTAAATTATTTTGTAATGATATTGGTTGGCTTGGTTTATAAATTATGTATTTCATGGATATTTCAATTCATGTCAACTGTATCCTTCTATCTCAAGCACCTTTGTAAATGTTCTTCTGGTTCTTATATCATCGTATGTCATGTGTTGTAATTATAAAATCCTATTGAAGAAGTTGATTGTGGAGGGCAGCTATTGATTGAATGAATGTCTGGCATAATATACTAATGACGACCTTAAGGAGAAGGCCAACTTGAATGAAATTTATCAGTGTTGTATGGACTTCATGTTAGAGAATGAAGACTATATATTATGGAACACATATGTTGAACACATGAAAAATCCCTTTTAGATGATGGGTCAGAGTTATATGGTCTGGTGATTTCTGCAGTAGCGGTTTATGGAACAACTGGAATATTTAGCTCTGATAAATATTCTTCATTCCAAATTTTCTTAAATTTGATGCCATGAAGATTGTTCTTTTGAGGTTATTGTAGACCATGCAACAACAAATATATATCATTATATTCTGTACCATAAATGGTGTCTTGCCGCTGATGCATTTCCCGTCGAATAATATGAGAATTTGATTGTTGTAGACAGTAAAAAGAGTAAGGAGATTCTCAGAATATCATACTATCAATACATTCAACATTGGTTTCAACCCAAATTTCATTACTTCCTAACACAATCCCAATTCCAAGCTCACAAGCTCTTGCTGATCAGGAATACTTAAAGGCGTTTATTTTTGTTAAACTCTATTAAGTGTGTTAGTTTGCTAAATTCTATGTTTTTGTAGATGTTTAGTAAGTTTTTTGGATGTGTATTTTCATCATTTTTTCAATGTGGTTTTTAATATGAATTTGTTATAATTGTTGGATCGTTGGTTATGAGTTAAGCTATCTTTTAATATTTTCGTTTGCTTCAAATTATTAATCCTACCATTCCAATAATTATAAACCTACGTACTATTATTTATGGTTCATATAAAATGTATTTCTTTCATACAATTTGAAAAATTTTGTACATTTTGACATACCACCTAATCGTCGTTTAAACACACAATTATGCCTACCTTTAAATTTTTTTTACAACATGCTTAATAACCTAATTACATTTCCAATCATGGTTACTCTAATTTTTTTTTCAAAAACATAAGGGTTCATGGATTTGATCTTACTCATCCGAAATGCCTCTGCATCAACAACTTATGTAGCATGATAAGAATATATGAACGATGTGAATTATAAGGAAAGAAGCATTTCATGAGGATATTTTTTTTGTTGTCTACATGACATGAAGCACACCACCTTCATATATGAATTGATAATACAAAGTGAGTTTATAAGAAAACTTTATAGCTCATAGAATATGACTACTCCTTATAACTTTATACCCTACAGAGTGTGACTATTCACTACGATGTCCATGTTCAAGGAACATTTAATTTACAATCCACTATAGTACAATTATAATATCCTTCCTCATCAATAGTTCAAGTCACATAATACTTACAACACTTTATAGTGCAACTATAACACATTTTCGTATGAATAGTCGAATAAATTCATTTTTTCCTAATTTCAACTTTTTTTAAAAAAAAAAATTATAGTAAGTCACGCATTTAATGGGGGACTTACCAAGTCACTAATTAAATGAGCCACTTTGGTGCATAAGTTAAATCACCCATTAAACTAGCGACCTTGGCAATTTGTATTTTTTTTCTGTTGTTTTACCTAGTAATTAATTTATTAATGATGGTAAGTTTAGAAGATTTTATGTGGAAAGTAGACAGCGGAGAAGTGGAAGTCGTTCCTTAAGTAGAAATCGAATATAAATTGTTGTGACTTCAAATATAAATCTACTAATTGATTCTGCCTCTGTCCAACTCTAGTTAAATTTAGGGCATCCATTTCTCTAGCTTCTATTTTGAGTGGAATTCCTACATATGCTCTAATGAGGAGATTTCCTTCCATTTCTTCCTATGATAGTTTTTGTTCAACGTGATGGGAACGTGCCCCCACAGTCCCTTCCTCCCAATAAATCTTCCCCCTCCCCATGGTATTGAGGTAAGGGGACGCTTTCATTTTTTTAGTTTATGGAATATGTACTTACTTTAACTAGATAATAATTATTTTTAATGTATGACATCATTTTGCATTTTTTTTGTGTATATTATTAATAACTAGTTATGGGAGAAAAAACAAACCATGGCCTCCAAAAGGTAGTGTTGATGAGGTTAGTACTACCACAATTACCTCCTCTTTAGTTTTAAAAATAAACCTCTCACATTCCAAAAAAATTGCATACATACAGCCATGTGCGTGCCCACTGCCCATCCAACATAAACCACCTCATCCTACTGAACGCATTATTTTGACCAATTTAATTCTTTCAAATAATTTAATCTTAGATTATGATTGATGAAAACCATATTCAAAAGTTGGATACAAGAAAAGGAGGCCCCTCCAAAATGAGTGAGAATTACTTGAATCTTCTATTTAAAATGATAGTTGCTAAAATATTTTAGTCATGTTAGCCAAACTTTTAATTAATAATAATTTTTTTGGAAGTTTTTTTATTAATGGTGACATGGTATGAACTTCATGATATCATTTTTATTGTTACATATTTTGCATGCCTTCCATTTTAATTGCTTGGTATGCTATAAAGTAGTGGTTTCTTCATTAAAGATATAATTTTCTTATTGTCATTTCATCAATAACTTAGAAATATGGGTTCTGTCTTATAAATAGAAACATTGCAGAATTTTAGCATTTATATTCATGAATTTTTTTATCAAGTAAAAACATGGTGTATATAAAGATAAAGTGACAAATATACTTATATGCTTCTTCATATCTCAAGCTCTATATTATGCACTCTTCTTATCAAACTGCTTATATCCATATCCATAATGTGCTATCACCTCCACCCTTCAGAAACTACAACAATTTTTCTTGCTACTCACAAGAGTTTTTTGTTACTATTATTTAAATACACATGACTAATAATAGAGGACAAATTTCATTAGACTTGTAAAATGTCCATGTAACATAGATATGGAGCTTTTCAATTATTGTTGTTGGATTAAGTTTTCAAAATATGATAAGCAGTCTACAAGTTTTTATAGTTTGCTTGTATATTTCATTGAGCTTTAACTAATTAGAAATGGTTATGCAGTAAGGAAAGAGGAGAATATAATGCTTTGGGTGGGAGATGGACTGCACTTTTGTGCATATATATTTTTTAAGTTTATAGAAACAAAGTAGGAGGATGTACAGACAAACTTTTGGGTATGTAACTTTATTAGAAATTGAAGTAAAAGTTAGCATTTCTTTGATGTATTATACTTATGCTTCCAAAAAGAAAATTAGTGGATAAATTATTAAAACTAAAAAGTGCTTTGCATGGTTAGTCATGATTGCCTATTTCATACACACTTGAATCCGATAGAAATATTTCAAGATATGTGTTAGTAATAAATCTATCTAGTTTGATTTTTTTCTCTTTGTTACACTCTAGGTATTCTAAAGGGGATAAAAATGGGCTGTGGTAGCTCATATATGCATTCATCTAATATAACAAAAATATATTTTATCCCTTCTTTCAACTTAGAAATAATGTCCAAAACATCCTAAAAGTGTTTTTATGATAAAATTTTTTGTTATGGTTGGAAATTTTTATAAATTGGATTTTTTAAAAGCTTGTAAAAAATCCATTTATTAGTAAAATTCAGATGAAAATAGAATTTTCATCTTAATTATTTATAATTCATTCTCAAAATATTCTTGTTGAAGCTTATTGACTTGAGAAACTATTATGGTCTCTTCAACTTGCCTATACATTAACTTGTGTTAGTAATGCTAATCAAATGATTTACTAGATGCTTCTATTCTAAGTTTGTAAAGTGAAAAGTTTGACAGATCATCTTAGAATAAGGACTCCTTGTCATAAATATTTCTAGCATTGCCACTTGAAGAGTATCACAAATATATATTCTTTTTAGGCATGCACAAGTACATTAACAAAGACAAATATGTCATATTATTCTTTTTTGTCTATTTTTTCCCATATGGAGATTGCGAATAAGAGTTCAATTTACATAAGGATTTGTTTTGATAGGAATGAGCTTCAGTGTTTTTTTTTTTTGTCAATGAGATTTGAAAAAACATAAGTTTTATTTCTGAGGAATTGAAGTACTAAAAATTTTTAATCATATTTGCAATCCTTTGATGGCTTCAACTATGATAAATGTACTTAAGAATCAACTCATTTATACCATCAAAAGTAGCAATGAGTATACTATGAAAAAAAAAAGAAGTGCACAAGACAATATAAAAGATAATTAATAAATGAAGCTTTAATAGAAATCAATGTTGCTTTAGACAAACTTTAGAAAAAAAATAAATTTACCGTAAAAATTTAGTGCATAAAAAGAAAATGTTACCATACTTTCTGTTGATTTCATTAATGTACCACAAAATAACAAGCTTGTTTGTTAACATATAAAATTTTCATAAATCAACCAAAATAAGTGAAATAGGCTTTTGGAGAAATTTTGTCATCCTCAACAAATTCCATATTTTGTTGTTAAACATGACAATGAAATTGGTATATTATCCCGATGGTCAAAAATACCATTTTTTATGGACTCAAGAACAAATATTTAATTTAATTTTATTAGAGATGACCGTCATTCAATATTTGGTTGAATGAGTTTATTTTATTATGTGGTACGAATGGCTCATAGGGGCAAGCCCCTATGATTAATTATATCTCAAGCTATTATCACTTAAGAATACATTTGATTAAATTAGTGGTTTTACTTTCTTTTGAAAGTCATCAAAATATTTGCTAAAGATTCTTATTTTAAAATTCATTAAATTCTTGTTTAAACATATGGTCTTTAGGAATTTCAAAGGAGGAGATCAAACGTTAATTTGATTTTTGAGATGAGAGCTAAATGAGAGAAGGGTAGGAGTACTTAATTCTTAGGGAGACTAAGAGGTACTCAAACTATCCTATGTTAAACTTTACATTTTAGAATAAAATCAAGTTTAAGTTTATCATATTAATTTAGTTTTTTTGGGTTTATATTTCAACAACAAAGGTTGGAGAAAATGTCTAAAAGGGAAGGACCTATAAGGTGACTGAAGTTAACATCTACCTTAGACACTTGAACTATAGTGAGGACTATTGAGGGGTATTTCCTTGAACTTAAGTCTAATTGAGTGCAAAGAGGCTTATAAACTACACCTCACCTATGACATAACTAGCCCGACCTTTAGATTTATTATCTTGCTTTTAAAGTGCTAACAGCTAACCCACATAATTACTTATAAAATCATGGAATTTGGTCTCATTTCATATGAAGAGTAGAGAGGCTATTTTGTTTAGAGAATAAGGCAAACAACTTGGTTTTGAGGCCAAGATGCTTGACCATAAGGTCATGTAAAATGTTGACCCATGAAAATGCAAATTTTGTTTTCTAGTCCTTAAGTGAGATCTTTTTTTATCTTTCATACACTAGCTATGCATGATCATATCAATTTTACAAAAAATTTCTCCACGAAGGGATCCAAGCAATTTTCTTTTATTTGAAAAATAATGATTCCTATGGTTGATTTTATATTGCTTATATTATAAAGAGTGGAAAAATTAATTTTATCCTTATAGCCTACTTCATCAAAAGTCTATGCCACCCTAAACTAAAGACATATAAGAAACCTAAGAAAACCATCAATTTTCTAATGCACAATCAAGTAAATAAAAAATACATGCTTTTGTATATATAAATCAACCAAAGAAAAAATGTAAGTAATGTCCTAGTTATTATAATCAAATTTTACAACTAAGTTGCCTACCATTATACAACTTAGATAATATTTATTTACAAACTCTACTTATTTTGGCTTATAGGCAGGTCTTGGGTTTGACTTTTAGCAAGTAGATCCTTTTTTATCCACCTCACCTTTAATTGAATCCCAAAAGTTGAAATACAATCTAAGTCTAATTAAATGCACTTAAAAAAGAAAAACCTCAAAGCTACAAAATAAAGGAATAGAAAATAGTTTATATAATAGAAATATCACAACTAGAATGTAGTTTTTATTTATGATTAAGTGAACCCCCCTAATGAACATGGAAACCTGCAAGAATAATATATATATATATATATATGTGCATTTCTACACTATCCACTTAAGAGGAAGTGCCCACAATGTAGATAATCCAAAGGTGTTTTAGTGAATGAGATGAAACATAGAGTTTGGGTTTGACAGAGACGTGTCCAATAGATAGTTTTTGGGATAGCTATTGGAGAATTCTCCTTAGCTTTGAAGCTATGGAGAGGAAACATTCCTAAAACTTAGAGGTTGGACTTAATGAGATCAAACTTGTAACTTTGAGGTTAAAGAAATGGTTGTTTCCTTTTGCTTTGAGGCTTAAGAAATGGAAGAGAGATATTAGACCTATAGATTTTATGCAAAGTGTTGGAGATTTTCCAATAGATTTTGAGCTAAGAGTAGGGGAAGATATCCTACGACTTTGGGGTTGGAGGATAAAGAGAAAAAACCTATACCTTTTTTGAACTAAAATTACAAATGTTCTAAAGGTTTTGGATCCCATAGATGTAAAAGAATATTTTTAGCTTTGAGGCTACAAATCAAGTGGAGGTCTCCTTGAATTTTATATTCCAGGCGGGAGACTCTTGCTTAGATTTTAGCTAAATAGGTGAGGAATATTTGAAAATTTTGGGTTACAAACCATTAGAAATTATTTTTGAAATTTTATGTTCTATGATGGATATTTAGTTTGCTAATTATAGGTAGCACAAATATAAGAAAATGACATATATATTTGGACTAAAATGTAAGGATTCATTGGAGTTTTGGGTGTCCAAAGAGAATAGTTTATTCATCCATATTGGGTTGGTGGAACTAGAAGGAATATATGTTTTTTTTTTCCTATGCTTGAGGTAGAATATGAAGATTTTAGTTCAACAATTAAATTATTTGATGTAGATTTGATTCACTAAACTTGGGTGGAGTAAATATGGGAGTTTCCTACAACTTTAGAGTTTTGGAAAGAGAGGGATTTCTCTAAAATTCTATTTTATTATGGGTAGATCTTTGAGTTTTGGCCTTCAATGAAGCTTGACTATTTACCAAATTTTTTTTATGTAACTATAAGAGAAAAACATGCAAGTTCAAGTGATCTTTTTGAATGGTTTGGTATTAAAAGAGAGTTGATCATCTGCACAATTTGTGTTAGGAAAATATAAGGAGATGACATGTAGGGTTGGGCAACAAGTTAACAAGGATTTCTTTGAACCTTGAGGTGTCCGAAGAAATATTTATATTTTATTAATTTTTCTAAGAAAATGTAAGGGGAAACTTGGAGAAGTAGAAGTTGAAAATTCAAGAACATTCTCTTAACATTTGGTCTTCAAGGAGAAGATGTAACAGTCTCCTGATTTGGGTGAGGAGAATGCTACAACCTTTGAGCAGTAGAAAGCGATATGCAATATGCCACATGGAGGTTGCAAATTAGAGGATGAATCGTTGAATTTTATCTTCAATGAAGAGAGAATATTTAACCTATTAAGTGTTGGGTAAATAGGGGAAAACAACATGCAGCTTATAGGAGACGACATTTTAACATTAACAAAGATCTCAGATTGCAATGTCTCTCTTCTTTGGTGATTTCAAGGTGATTTCTATGTCTCCTTTCGATGATCGTCTCCGGCCCTTCCAGCTGGGCTATTATGTGTGTTTTTGTTCGATTACTCTGATTTTAGTCCCGTAGATCCTTTTATGGTTCCTATTTTGTAGTTTCTCCAAGGTTTTTTTGTGGGATGATGACGTCCCCGTCATCACGCACCCTATAACTTCAGCCACTGATGGAAAAAACTCGTTCCTTTAAGGAAGCCCTAGTGGGTGGGGCTTCTTCTGCACTGAAACTCAGGTTTGTTCACTCTTCATATAAAGTTTGTACTGCTCTGATTTTTGAGGATGCAGTTGTTGATCAATTGGCTGCCTCTTATGCTCTAACTTTGGTGGGTAAATTTGTGATGAGAAGTCCTATTCTTGATGTTATTCGTAAGTTTTTTATTATTCTTAAACTTTCTGGCTCTTTCCATGTGGGTTTACTTGATCATAGGAATGTAGCAATTCAACTAACTAATGACCTTGATTATAATAGAATATTTTCTAGGAGATCTTAATACATTCAAGCTTGCTAAATGCGGTTACTAAAATGGACCCTTGAGTTCGATGTTAGGGAGGAGTCGTCTATAGCTCTGGTATGGTTGGCTTTTCCGAATCTAATATTACCTTTTTTTAATCAGCAAATTTTATTTGGAATAGCTTCTATCTTTGGTTGTCCTCTTTAAATGAACCAAGCGACAGCATCTTTATCCAGGCCGTCTGTAGCATGGGTGTTGGTGGAGCAGGATGTTTCTAAAAAATATCCTACTAAAATTTGGCTTGGATCTGAAATCAAAGGTTATTTTCAAAAGGTAGAGTTTGAGAATTTACCTATTTTCTGTTCTTTTTGTAAGATGCATGATCATGCTGTTAACGATTGTTTTCAGAAATTTCCTAATTTGCTTATTGAAAGGAATTCTTTAAAGCAGACTAAAGAAATTTTAGATAGTGCTAAAGACAATGTCATTCCTCTGGAGTCTACTAAAAATGTGCAAGATGATAATTTTGTTCTTCCTTCGAAACTCGAGGCTTTGAATGATGCGGTTCTGGTAAACCCGGTTACTTTAGTTAATGTTCAAGAAGAGGATGTTTCTATTTTAAACGTTGCTATTAATGATTCTCATAATGTGGTTGATTACGCTATTGATAACAACATCGTGAATGATGAGCCTAATGAGGAAAACAGTCCTAGTTGTAATTTACACCATATTCCTAAGGATACTAATGTTTTGAATAATGATAATGTTGTTCAGGAAGATATTTCTTTATATGTTCATTTAGTTGGAGAAGAGGAGGACAACAATAGCTTGGCTTTGGAGGAAGGTGAATTTTTACCTTTGGTTTCTCTTGGCCATATTTCTCCTTGTCTTAAGGAATCGGTTGCTACAGGTGATGCAAATTGGGATGAAGATGGTAAGTTTATGGAGGATGATTCTCCTACTTTGCAAAAGGGATCAGGTATTGATGGTAAATCTACTTCTCCTTCGAATTATACTAGTGATGCTCTCTCTGATTCTGAGGATATGAATATTGAAGCTAGATACTTTATTAAAGATGATCATGATTCTAGTTTTATTAAATTTCAAAGCAAAAGGGGTCGCAAGCCTAAGCATGTAACCATACAACCCGCCAGATCAAATGTTAGAAATACTCGCTCAAGTACTTCCCATTCATATTTTGTCTTTATGTTTAACACCATTATTTGGAATGTTATGGGAATTGGATGTCTTTCTTCTAGGAATCGTGTTAAGAATTTATGTTGTATTCATAATATTTCCATTCTTGTTTTACTTGAACCACTTGTATCTTCTTCTAGATTGGATTTTATTGCTTCTTATCTTGGCTTTAATTATGCTATTACTAATTTGTCTAATAAAATTTGGTTATGTGGAAGGATAATATTAAAATTAATGTTATTGGAGATTTTTCTCAGGTTTTGCATTGTAAAATTGAGGTCTTTAACTTTTATTGATGTGCCTTTGTGTATGCTGCAACCTCTCTTTATATTAGAAAAGCATTGTGGGAACAACATAAGATTTTCTATAATGTTTGCCAGCACCCTTGTTTGGTGGGTGGCGATTTTAATGCTATCTCAAATTCTTCTGAATGGAGTGGAGGAGCTTCCCCTTCTCCTTGTTCCATGACAGATTTTAATCATATGATCATGCCTTGCAATTTGAATTATATTGGTTTTGTGGGTAATCAATTTACCTGGAATAGGGGTCATCTAAGGAAAAGATTGGATCATGTTCTTTTTAATGATGCTTAGATCAATGATATAATTGTTACTACTGTTCATCATCTTAGAAGAACTTTGTCTGATCATTCTCCTCTGCTGATTACTATTAAGAATTCCCCTACTAATGCTAGCTCTTCCTTTAGATTTCAAAACATGTGGTTACTTAACTGCTCTTTTTTTATGTTGTGAATCATAACTGGAATGCGCCTCTTCACCCTGATAATACTATTATTGGTATGAATAGATTATGGTTTAAACTTAAATGGTTCAAATAAGCTTTAAATTGGTGGAACCATAAAGCTTTTAAGAATCTTTTTACTAACATTCTACTTGCTGAAAATTGTGTCCAGTTAAATGAAATTGCTTGGCAGAATGATCCTTCTGATGCCCATTTGTCTAAGATTCAGCAGTCTAAGAATGATCTTGTTATTCTATAAGTTCAAGAGGAGATCTATTGGAAGCAGAAAGTTGTTGCTAGGCATCTGGTGGAGGGGGAAAGTAATACCAAGTATTTTCATGCTTTAACTACGAGGAACAGGATTAACAAAAGTATTAAGAACATTCAAAGAGGGGATGGCTCATATGCTAATGACCAGGGTGAGATTTCTTCTTTTGATGTTCAATGCTTTAGTAATCAATTTAAAAAAGGTTTTATTCCTATGATTCCGACCGATGCTTCTTTATTCCGAAGATTATTTCTATTGAGGATAATTTGCTTCTTTGTGCTCCTCCTTTTGAGGAGGTGAAAAGCAAGCTTGACTCCATGAATTCTGATTCTGTGGCAGGCCCTGATGGTTACACGTCTCTCTTTTTTTAGAAGTGTTGGCATATTATTAAAAAAGATATTTATTCGACTGTGTTGGATGTTTTTAATGGCAATTCATTCCCTAAGCTTTTTTCCTCTACCTCTTTAGTTCTTATTCCTAAAAATAATAATGTTCAAACCTGGAATGATTTACGGGCGATTAGTCTTTGTACTTTTTTTAATAAATTGGTGTGCAAAATTATCTCTGATCGCATTTCTATTTTGTTGCCTAAATTTATTTCTCCTTTCCAAACGGGTTTTGTGAAAGGTATGGCTATCACTGAGAACATTCTTCTTGCCCATGAATTAACTCAAGATTTGGATGTTAAGACTAGTGGGGGAAATATTATTATGAAACTTGATATCACCAAAGCTTATGATAATATTAATTGGCATTTCATTTACTACATGCTTAATCTTTTAGGGTTCAACTCTTATTTTATCAATCTTATTAAAAATTGTATTGACAATGTCCATTTTTCCAACATTCTGAATGGTGTTAGACATGGGTTCTTTAAGTCCTCTAATGGTTTAAGGCAGGGTGATCAAATTTCTCCTATCCTCTTTATTATTGCGGCTGACTTTCTTTCTAGAGGTATTTTTAAATTATTTGAGCATAACCCGGGGCTTTATTATAAAACTTTGAAAGGTTTTCATGTTTCCCACTTATGTTTTGAGGATGATTTCATTATTTTCACTAATGCTACAATTAATAGATTTTAGAAATTGTTGGATTTTTTTAATAATTTTGAATTAGTTAGTGGGCTATCTTTTAGTAAACATAAATGTAGTTTTATTGCTTCTAAGAACATTTTGAATACGAGGATTTTAGCCATTAATCTTGCCTCTGGTTTTACTCACTCTAAAATACCAATTAAGTATTTAAGCGTTCCCCTTTTTAGAGGTAGAAGTCATACTTTTCTTTTTGATGATCTTATTTCTACTATTCATAATAAACTCTTATCTTGGAATTCTAATTTTATGAGTTTTGGTGGCAGACTTACTCTTATCAAAAGTGTTCTTTGTGCTTTACCTGTCTACATGTTTTAAACCATCTCTCCCACTAAAGAAGTGTGCGGAAGAATTTACAAAATTTTTAATAAGTTCTTATGGAAAGGTACATCTCCTAATTCTAAAATTAATTGGGCTTCGTGGGACAATTGTTGTGGTGTGTTTAATGAAGGTAGTCTTGGTTGCAAGCATCTTCATGATCTTTTTAAGGCTTTTTCTTATAAACTTTGGTTTACTTTTCGTGCTAATGATAACCTTTGGGCTACTTATTTGCATTCTAAGCATTGTATTGGTCGGCATCCTACTAACGTTATCCTAAAGTAGGGGGATTCCAAAGTGTTGAAAAGAATTTGCAAAGTTAAGTGGGAGGTCGAACCTCTTATTTCTTGGGGCCTTGGGGAAGGTAACATCTTTTTTTGGCAAGATAAGTGGCTTGGCAATGATTCCATTGATTCTATTTTAAATTCTTCTTCTAATGCTCTTATTAAAGTTAATGAATTCTTTTTTAATAATGCTTGGGATTTTCATAAGCTTTCTAGTTATCTCCCTGAGTGTATTATTAATCATATTTTAATGATACTGATTAATGCCTCAGTCAAAGATACTATGTTGTGTAATCTTTCGAATGATGGTGCTTTTTATATTAAGAAGGCTTGGAATTATTTCAGGAAGAAAGGGAACGATGACAAGGTTTATAAAATGATTTGGCATAAAAGTTTCCCTTTCATGGTTTCTATCTTTATAGGGAGACTTTTACACAAATTTATCCCTATGGAGGATAGACTGGTTTCTAAAGCCCAATGTTTTTATCATAGAGAGAATTTACATCATGTTTTTGTTTCGGGTCCTATTGCTATTAGAACTTGGACATTCTTTGATGATTTATTTAACCTGGATTGTTTTAATGCTCATACTACTCTTCGTAATTTACTCAATTCATGGTTTATTGCTACTAAAGGTCATATTCATAATATTATTCCTTTTCTCATTCTTTGGTTTCTTTGGTTAGAGAGGAACAATTTGGTTTTTAAGGGCATTAAAAGGAATCATCTTAATGTTATTGATAGGGTGAAAGAGAAGACTTTGGCTTTGATGGCTGGTAATCTGATTAACATGAAGAGTTTCCATAACTGCTATTATGCTAGTAAATCTTTAGGGATTAACTGGGGTCGGCCTATCTCTATTATTAATGTTGATTACTGGTGTAAGCCTCCTACCAATTTTTGTAAATTTAATGTTGTTGTGAATACTGTGAATGGCAAGGCTGGCTGTGTGGGTCTTATTAGGGATTTTTTAGGTGATATACTGGTTGCATTTGTGGGTCCGACTCAATCTGAAAATCTTCAGTCTAACTTGCTTAAGGCTATTCTGTTTGGTTTAAATTTATGCATCTCTCTGAATGTCCTTAATCTGTATATTGAGGTTGCCTTTAGTGGTGTTTTAGTTCCTTTGCGTGAGCTTATCTATGCTGGTTGCTCTAATAATGATTTTTATATTATTAGGGACATTAGAATTCTGTTGGTTCAATTTCATTATCATCTGTCTCAGGTTGGCAATTTGGGTAATTCCTCGGCCTCTTGGTTGGCTAACTAGGGTTGTAGCTTAGATTATATCACAGACTTTATTCCTAATACTATTCTTTCATACCTTAAAGGTTTACTCTATCTTGACAAATGTGGTACTCCTTATGTTAATCTGTAATTGTGCTGGCTGTGTTTGGTGTTCATTGTTTTTCTATTTTTATTTAAGTGTTCAACCTTCTTTTTTATGCCTGCTCCCTGAGTATTTTTGCTATTATTCTACGCTTGTCTTTGATTTTACTTTGGTGCTCTGGTGCTGGAAGGTTATGTTTTTCCCTAGCATATTTCTGTTTGGTGTTTCTACTAACCTGGGAGGCAAAACTCTTTCGGG
>NW_021319303.1:8222-18212 GCF_001605985.2 Dendrobium catenatum | reverse complement strand
AGGAGAATTTTTTTAAGGCATAGGTTTCTAAACAAATGATTGAAAGAAGCGAAAAATTTCAAGCCACTAAAAACTTTCACCAACTTGCTATATTCAAATATAAAGTTTTTAGGCGAACACTAAATTTATAGAAAATATGTAAAATTACTGCTTAAAATAACCAAACCTATTACAACTGATCAAAAAAAGGGTGTGGCCATCGGGATAAGATGCCAAAAGCTATGTGCCATCACGCAAGGTTTTCCGGGCACATAGATTTGTATTAGTTAGATACCTGGAAGAGCTCTATTTTCCTTTGAGTTAATTTCGGTGAAACCGTGAGTTTTGTTCCCTCCTTCTGCACGGCGGCAATGTAAGTATGCATTAGCGTAGAGTGTAATTCTAAGAGTGTTGTTCAGTACAGGTGACAGAACAAACGGTGATGCAAAAGGACTATGGGCTGAGTTTATGCCTTAGCCAGTACGGCTCCGCAGACTGGTTAGCACTTTGTGAGAGGTGCTCGGATTTCTTACGGAAGGATTTATCGTAGTGCACTTGAGGCCAATAACCTCACTTGTGGATACTTTGGATTTTACTGATTTTGCTGAGCTTGATTGGGATAACAGCTCGCTGATAGAAATGATCATAGACAGTACTACTCTAGCATGCGAGTATGGACTGACGATAGTGAAAGAATATCTGGAGATTTAGAGACTTCTTATAGGCTTATAGATATGGTTTCATCTGATAGTAGGATTATGCTAGGTTTGGATTCCGTTGACTCTAGGATCGAGGAGCGACAAATTACTAGAAAAGGTGACTCATAAGTGAAGGGTCGTCTGGTACGCTACTGTACGAAGTTTGGATACTGTAGTAACGGCAACATGTGTGATCAGAAGGTGTGGCACAGCAACATATGTAAACCTAAGGACTTGGTCCAGTGCTATAGTATGGCTGGTCTTGTTTCATGTGGTGCTAGTACATAGAATTACTAGATAAATATTTCCATCAGGTAAATATGGATTATTGTATGCGCGTTGTGTGGTACCGAATCGAGGGTTCTGTTTGGACTCCTGTCAGTGTTCAACAACTTAGCAGGAGTACGGGAATAGTTCCGTATTCTAGATTTCTGAACGGAAGTTTTTAGTATACATAGCTGTTGTAGTACATGTTTGCTGGATACCACGGGAACTACAGCTCTCAGACTACTACGAGAGACGGATAGTTTTGTTGCTTCAGCTCCCTGCTCGCAGCTGCTGCAGCCACGCTTGTGAGCACGAGTCTAGACAAGAGGCTCGTTATGCTCCGGATGTATGTGCAGGACGGTCAAAAATTTCTGAATTCAGCGCATGATCTCGTTTTTGCATGTTTTTTGTTATCTCCTGCATGAGCGAGTCATTCGTTTTTCTGTTCGCACTGCTGTTTTGAGAACCTTTACAATTCCGGATTCGATGGTTTTAACCTGTTTCCTGTTGCGTGTGATTAACAAAACCTCGTCGTTGAGAAAATCCTTATTGTATTATGCTTTCCATCATATTTGTAAAATTTTGCTATACTATATAAGGAAATTGACAAGATCATTAGCTGTGGCATGAAAGTTTGAAGCTCTATATGTGTTAATTTCTGTTGATCCGAATTTTCATCTTCAAGCTAAGTCTTTTATGACGTCTATTATTGGGAATGAATTGGCTGAGTTCCGGTAATGAAGGCTCAGATTGACTGTCTGAAGAAGCAAGAGTTGTTACCATTAGCTGTCGGCTGGAGAGGAGTTATTCCTGGTAATTACGAGAATGTTCTTTCAGTTTATTTTTGCTATTATGTTGGATATCACTATTATTAGTGTAACCAGTATATGAAGATAATAAGGATCACAATCACCCTAGTATTTTGATTCCGTAGTTGCCAGAATATTCTCCGCTTAACCATAAATTGACATTTTTCAAAATTTAAACTATTTTTTTCTTCATTTTTATGAAACAATGCTAAAATTATAAGACAATTGTTAGTGTCAAACACTAAAAAATTATTTATAAATACTTATATCCCTTATCCTATCAAATAACAAAAATAAAGTCATACATCTTCAAATGGTTGTTTTTTTTTTTTTTGATAAACCCGCAAAGGGAGGCAAAGATCTTAAAAGATCAAAAACTCTCTAAAATATAATATTTGAAATAAAACCTATGAGATTGTGATCTTACCTATTAAAATCAACAAAAGAAAAAGCAAACAGGGAGTTAAGAAGCCAACCCTCAAAAAAGAAAACCTAACGATATTCAATGAAGCTCCATCAACCAACCAAGAATGAAAACCATAAAGGGGGATGATCCAGAGCCCACAAAGCTATGCTAAACAACCATGATCCAGAGAGAAAACATTACAACACAGGCAACCAGCCAAAAGACCCACCTCCACTGCAACCAACCTACAAAAAAGGATAGGATAGAAATAAGGAAGGCAAAAGTAATATCAAATCAACTTAAGTACCAATAAAACAAAATCAAATATTGGAGCAAATGCCCAAGCCCCAGCCTCAAACCAAACAATAAGAAAATAACCCCACCCAGAAATAGAGAAGCCTCCCACCCACTACAGGAAGCCAAAACACACAAATAACCTAACTTGACAATATACTTGGATCTAGTAGAGTAACCATTAACATTTTAAAATTAAGCTCAATATTTTTAATTTTATTCTTCTTATTTTTCTTCCTAGCAACCATAAAGAAGCAAGATCTATAAATATTTAGCATATTTAAGTCAAACTCCTCTACATGCACATTAGATAGCCCCTATGGAGATTACCCTCAAAGCACAATAAATCCTAAATCCCATCATAGTGATCAATAAGACCATGCTCTAAATTAATACACGTAACATCAGGCATCAATGAAATAGGTAAATCAATAATAAGGGTGCAACTATAGACATACAACCCTTCAAATTTAACTTTGTAGTGGAATGCATTTCGATGCTAAAAGTAGCTTAAAAAAAGTTTCCATCATAAAATTAAAACAATTTATCATTTAGTTAATTTAACATACCAAAATTCTCTCCTTAACCATAGAATGACATTTTTCTAAGTTTAAAACTATTTCTTCTTCACATTTTTTTTTTAAACCAATTCTAAAATCTTAAGACAATTGTTAGTGTCAAACGCTAAAAAATCATTCATAAATAGTTCTATCCCTTGTTCTATCAAATAAAAAAAAGTGAAAATCATACATCTTTAAAATCTAGTTGTAGCATTGTATAATTCAAAATATGCAATACTAAAAGAAACAATTCTCTGATAGCATTTGAACGTGGTCTTTATATCACTGGTTCTTTAATACTATGTATATTATGACGGTGGTATATATTATATATATATTATATTATATATTATACTATATAGTATATATATATATATATATATTATAATATATTATAATATACTACTATTATATATTCGATGTGCTAACCTATCCCATAACTATAAAAGACACTACAAGACGTAGCCATTTCCAAGTCTCCCGCCATTTTTCGACAGAAAAAATACTGTTGGTTGCACACTCTCTAGTGTCATATCTATGAAAACAAAATCGCATACGTTACTAACTTGAGTAAAAGTATGTGAATACGTCCTCTTCCTTTCGAAATACCCAGCAAAATCTCATCTATCTCCTGCTTAATCTCATACGATGCTGATCCGGCCATGCTCGCTCGGCAACTCTACCAACTCCAACATCCGCGTACATCGTCTCACGTTTCCTTACCCAACGACCAGGATACTCCGCTGTCGGCAGTCAAACTCCACTGCGCCAACTGGAATCACCCCCGGCAAAAACGAATTTCGATTTCGCCCACTCTTCCGCGCTCGCAACATTCACCGCCTGGTCTCGGTCGCCTTCCGAAAGGAAAAAATGTTTTCCACCTCCCTCAACACCCTCTTATATATTAATACATTCATAAATAATATATAAACACCATAATCGAATCTCACAAAATCCAACTAGATCTAGATATAACAATACCGACAAATAAACAGATTACAAAAATCTCACTCCCCCTCGAATATCGCATACAATATAACGTACAACGAACATAATCAAGATATAAATAAAAATCTCAATACCTACAAATTGACTATCTAATAACACAACCATCTATAACTGAACAGACTCTTTAATACCCCTAATCTCAAACAAAATATTTCAAAATATACAATCGTCACATGGGAAACTCCAGTTATCTTTAGTAACCAAGAAATTCACTCCATTCCAAACATATCACAACCGATATACAACTATTATCAAATGCATCAAATGAATCATTAACAAACAAGATATACGACTAACATGCAAATCCGATTGGCGTAAGGTCCGCTCTGATTTGTCCCTGTTTCGCCACGCATAGCGAACGACCAAGACAGGTCACGTAAGAGAATGCACTAACACTAAACAAGCAAATCATTAACATCAATTGTGTATTGAGACAAAATAAACAGTAATTGCTAGAGCAGACAATATAAACTATCAGACTCATAGATGGACTCTACTACATGGAGAAGACATAAATACTCGTCCACGTTGTGGATCGATGGTCGAGGAGAGTAAATGGACTCATAAGAGAGACGAATAGCAATGAGCCGGTGTTCGCAGGACCATGCCAATAAACCAATATAACAGAGTATCGTTGAAAATCTCGCCATGTGATCTTAGCAATTCAAATGGAACACCGAAGCATCCCTGGAATAATTCCCGGTGCAGCATCTACTTTTATGATATGTTGAATGATTGGAGAAAATGAAAAAAAAAAAAAAAAAAATAGATAATAAATACCAAAATAAAAAAAATAGAAAAGAAAAATAAATAAAATAAAATAAACAAAAAAAAAAGAAAAACAAGAAAAAGAGTACCAAGAAGAAGGAATAACAAATTTGAAGAGAAAAGGAAATTCAAATATATGAGATAATATTATGGTTATTATATAGATAATGCTCTCAGACATCTAATACTTGAACCGATATTTGACATGTATTCGGAGGCTATTGTGCGGCAATATATATATACACGAATGAAGACTTATTGTAAAGACAAGGAAGTGGGCTGATGAGAAGATGTTGAGGCTCGCTTGATTAAGAACGATATCATGTATGAGACTATAGATAGGTTGAGAAAGGTGGCACCATTGCTCATGCGGCTTGTTTAATGGCGAGAGGCAGAGAAGTTGCATGTTATGATCGCTGATACAGAATTATCCCATGCGAGCTATGCCTTTAATTGCTTATATTCATGCTTGGGGTGAACTGTGGGAAGCTGCCCTCTTTCCTAACTGCGGGGTTTGCGAATATTTACATACAAGCTTACGTACCCAAAGTAGTAAAATTTCTACTGTTGTTAGTAATTAATCCTTTATTGTTTTTTAATGTCTTAAAACTCAATTTGTTACGTAAGTATTATCGGTGTTGGGGTCCTGGAAATAATTTCTATTGCGAGATTATCTTGTGATTTAGTTCAATAAAAAAAAAAAAGTTTGTTAATAAATACTTCTTTGAACTCCATTGGGAGCTAATTCAATCTTTATTTAATTTAATTCATACTAGTTCGTGAGCATACCTATGTTTAATTTTAATTTATAAAATTTCTTTTGGCTTAGCTCTTTTTTTTAAGTAGTTTGAGACGACACTTCCACCGCGACACAATGAACTATAAGTTTATTTTTTTCTTTATATTAATTAAACGGTGGTGAAATTTATTTCCCAATGATATTCTTAATATCATAGTTTTTTCAAATGATGAAAATGGTGAGCATGAAAAAAGATAAATTTAATATTCAAGTGTATAATGATTATTAAAGCGATAATTGTGTAGTGATTGAAAACTAATTCTTAAAAACAATGAAAAATGGAATATTTCATCAATAGTTTTAAAATATTTCAGATAAGAAACACTGTACTAGATAAATATAGACTTGGGCCTAGCACCATTTCAATAGTGAACAATTTGGAATAAAAAAAAATGGTATTCTGAGTTAATTTCTCAGACCCCATAATAACTTGGAATGAAGGGAATCGTATGATTATAAGCAAGTTTTCTAAAGGCTTATAAAAATATAAATTTAAATGATAAGATATTTAATCAATTATGGCTTCGCATATATATAAATTTTAAAAATAATGAATGGATTGTATTAATATGTACTTTTAAAATTTTGAAAAACTTGATATTCTATATGGCTAAAAATTATCATCAAGTTCAGATAAGATTAGTAGCCTCACTAGCTGTGTAAATTTTCTCCTTCGTATCTGAATTAAAAAAAAAAAAAAAAAAACAAACAAACTTTGTTGTATGAGTGTTGCTCCCTTGCTAACTAACTTCCACCTTCTGTGTTTTTTATTTTCTCCCGGAATCTCTTGGGACTTGGGATCTATTCGGATAATCAACAAAGAGAAAGCTGAGATTGCCAATAGAGTGCCCCCGGATTCTGTATATATTCTTTTACTAATATTTTATTCACTGGCAGGATTCTTCAAGTAAATATATAAGTGAGAAGTGGAAATAAGTGGTTCTAGATAGAGCTTTCTCTTCAATCCAACCATTAATGTAGATTATGACGCGCCATAATATGACCAGGTTGTAGAGGGATCGTTGCTATGAAGCATCGTTTTGTTTTATGTTTATGAGCAGCCAAAAATCAATCTGCAAATCCTCCCAAGTTAACATTAGAGTGTGTAAATTACGCCAGACCTGCCAGTAAAAACAAATAAGGAGAAATACTTATTGCCAAAACAATGATAATAACTATGCCTTAAGTAACGATGCCTTTTCTCTACTCTACGCAGTCATGATACTTGCCAAGTTTTCTAGGAAGGTTATGTTCGTGCTCCTTCCGTTTTTTTTTAACCTTGAGGGTATTATTTTTTATTTCTGATTAATTATTTTTATGTGGTGTTTCCTTTTCCCGCCAAACGTGGTGTCACATCAATACTGGCATGTTAATGCAAAGAAAGAGCGTTGACTCTTTCTGACCTCCTTAGTTCAAGTGCCTGGGAGGCATGGCCCTTTGTCTTGTTTGCAATGGAAGCTGGGAATAACTAATGGCATAAAACTTTTCTCTTAACTTTCACAGAATATAATAGGATAAAGAAAATTAGGATCTTATGCATCCCATAGATGTTTTTGTTACATTTGTAACCTATGTGTTCTTAGTAAGGTTTTTTATAGTGTGCCAATGAAAATACTAGTGGCAATCGCGTAAAGAAAAATTGGAATTTGCTTGAGAACGAACCCTCCGATATCTACTCCAGTGTCGGTAAAACTAAAATAAAATATGAGCGTAATGGTGGCCTTTCAAAAGGGAATTAATACCTAACTTTTCGTCTTCATGTCTTTCCACCCTCCTCCTCTTTATAAAAATACCTTTAACTCATTATTAATTGTGAAGTTAAGACATTTTAAGATAACGTTCAACCCAATAATAAACATTTGATGTATACCAAGTATGGGTACCATATTTCCTGAAAACCTTGCATTTTGTTAAAAGAATGGCTTTCACTATCTATACTACCCGTACGTCACAAGTGATGCCTGTTGCCCATCTCGGAGACGCGTGTCATCTCGGATCAAGGAGGGAGTAATAGATCGAATCGAAAGTGCCTTCTTGTTAATCCAAGATTTTGATGTCAGCTCCTCCTGGGCTGTTTTGTAATTCCAAATAATACCATCCATTGTGCATGCCATTTTGGAGGATGCTGGCACACATTAACA
The DNA here is from genome assembly GCF_001605985.2 of Dendrobium catenatum. Classification (NCBI taxonomy): domain Eukaryota; kingdom Viridiplantae; phylum Streptophyta; class Magnoliopsida; order Asparagales; family Orchidaceae; genus Dendrobium; species Dendrobium catenatum. Next base: position 10,483 of record NW_021319303.1, on the reverse strand, counting down.
TTAATCCTCTTATCTAACTCAAACAATAAAAACCAATGGAACACATAATACTCAATCCTTAAATGAAATGTAATGCTTAGACCTATGCGCTCCACGTGTGGTAAATGGTTCTTTCATATGACACTTTTGAACCTGACATTCCAAAGATTGGCTAACCCTTTTGTTACTTTCATCATAACGCTTTGCGAAAGCTGAGATTCATTCCACGCACTTAGATTCTGCAACAAGGAAAATCAGCTTCCATATCACCAGCCGACATCTACTTTGCCACCAGAGTGTTTTTGGTCAGACGCATTCCAACTTCATAAGCGAAATTTACATCTCGAGATATGTTTGACTAGGCTAAAAAACCAACACGGCTTCCCACTCTCTCACTCAATGTAGTACTAAACAAGACATAGGACGAGACCTTATCTTCTTCTCTTTTTGGAGACTAAATTAGTCATTTATATATTAATTTAATATTATCACGAAGCTGTAGTATAATACTTAATGATCCCTAATAACCTGGAATCAATTTAAAGCGAACTTTTTTCTGTCATGGTCAGATCGGAACAGTTTTTAAAAATTCTTGATTTCATGAGAAGCTGCTGCATATAATATAACGGGGTGCGGTGACTGAGCACTCTGTTTGGTTTTCCACGACATTAGGAATAAATGAGCAAACTATCTTTGTTTTTTTAAATAGTTGATTTGATCTGTGAATGTCAAAAGTCCCATTTGACCGAGCGTAAACGTACAAGCAAAACCTTGTAAATGGCAAACCTTGGTGATCCCCTTGTGTGGGACTTAGTGGAGGAATGAGTTGCGACGCCACAAAACGGGCTATGCAACCAGCACGGTCCTAATGACGATTTGTGGGTATGTCTTAACAGCCGATCCCGTAGCGATATTGTAGTCCCACACACTCGAGCCGTGGAGACTACAAATCGCTTGAAGAAGCGTAGGCTATAATAAAGAAGGAAGATTGGTTTGAGTCTTCGTGCTCAATCAAATTTAGGGAGATAGATACCATCTAAGTTTTGTGTACTTAGGGTGTCCTTTCTAGCTTGGCTCATGATCATACAACCGCCACGTTGAATCCACCCGATAAAACCCAAGATCCAGAAGATGCGAATCATTAACTCTAGAGAATAATATTTCCTTGAGGCACCTCATAAACACCGTTGTCTTACTGATCCTCTACCCTCACGAATGTTTCAAATATCTTGTGCGACTGTGGTTCCTCAGAATATTTGCTAAACTCTAACCTCTTATATACCTATATAGACTATCTCATTCAGACACTGCAGAATAACATTCTTAACTTCCCCGAATTAACTGCCATATTATGCCTTCCATTCCATGTTCTGTATTTTTTTTCGTGAGCAAAATTCAAACCCACGGAGAGCTAATTACTGACATCACCTACTCAATAGCGTCCAAAAGAGAAGTCTCGGCTTCCTAATGGGTCTTAGGACTCCACGAAGGATAGTAATGGATTTTACAATTCAGTATTTTGTCTAATTGGAGAGATGGAATGGGGATTTAAGGGGCACGGAGATGTGGGAAGCGGAGTGGGGGGGTTGGTAGGTTGTAGTTGGTCGTCGGTTATTCTGCTATGGGTTGTGAAGGTTGCGAGGACATGGCAGGCCCATGAATGTGAAGTTTTTGGGTGGGTGCCGCTGAGTTTGGACGCGTTCACCCAAGCAGTCACCAATCATCCCCCTCAGTCTATAGACTTAGCGTTACAGAGATTTTATTCGAGAAGGCGAAAGGCAATCCTAAAGGGTCAAGATATTGCTACTCCATTTATGTCGTTTAGAGATAAACAAGGCTTTGGGGGAGAAGGGGCACGGGAAGGGGATCATGTACTTGCGGAGAGGCGAGGCAGCGTCCTAAAAGCGTAGGCCAGAGAACCTTTTTGCGACGAACTGAATCATGGCCATTGAAAATGTGCGGATTGCGTGGTTGGGGCAAAGATCTGTTCAGTGCAGTGGGAAGACTCTATGGTGACCTAAACAACAAATGGGACAATGACAGGTTGAATTGCGGAGGATCTGGGGTTTGCCCCGATCACGTCGAAGCATTGGCGAATCACCTGGTCGGGTGCGGACCTCATCATTGGAGTGGAAGTTAGAAGAGAGAGGAGAGTATATGTTCAAGAATTTAGACCCATCCGCTGTCGGTTTTTAAGCCTGTCAACTCGACTCGCCGCCCTCTCTCAATTGCTTAATTTCAAGGTTTTTCTTTATCATTTGGGTCGAATTCCGAAAGTCGCC
>NW_021319303.1:0-3009 GCF_001605985.2 Dendrobium catenatum | reverse complement strand
ACATAGTGAGGGGATTGTGACTTTGGGGCGATTAAATAATTAATAAGATTGTAGTACTTATTGCTGATAAAGAAGGGGATATTATCAGTGCTGCACAATCAAATAGCTGCTAAAGAACATTAGGAGATGTAAATTACATCCTCTAGTTCACCATATCCAATTTTGTGTCCAAGTTGATTGATGGTCCAAGTTTTAACCATTTTGAGTCATTTAATAAAACATCTAACGATGACTGCAGACTCAACCTAGTACTTCCAAACGGAAGTGCACAATGGGTGTATTAGTAAAGTATAGCACGTTTACACATGTACGTGTTCTGACAAATGTTTTCATAACTATGTAGGGGGGACGTTTGCTTCAACGTCCAAATGACTATCCAAGAACAGAGATGTTGGATTTATAATAGATTGTTGCCTTCGAAAAGGATTAACAGTTGAATTTATACAAGGAGTTGAAACTTTCATTCAAGTTGCATCTCAACTGCCTTCATTTCAGTTTGATAAAATATTTAGATGTCCATGTTCAAAGCATAAAAATCTAGCATTCCTCAAGCTTGATGATGTGAAGCTTGATTTATATCAATTTACAATTTATTTTATGGCTTTATTCTCGCAGGATGATTTTGTACGAGCTCGAGAAAGCCGCCAGTCCCCTGGCGAGGGATCATCTTCAGGATCAGCCCACACTTCTTGGTCAGATATTGTTGTTGGAAGACAGAGGGGGAGGATATATGGCTTGGGTTCGCAGGGCTATGCTTATGAGGGCAGTTCATCCACCTCAACATTTTATGATCCAAGTGGAGCTGAAGAAACTGTGAGTCAAAGGGTTGCAGCATTAACTAGAGAGATTGAAGAAATGAGAAGGGTTCAAAATCAAATGCAAGCTGAGCTGCAATCCTACAGAACTGAAAATCAGAGGAACCAAGAGGAAGTGCCGTGACGAACATCTCGAGACAACGAGGATACAGCTGAGGATTAGAACTATTTTATGTTTATTGTGAACTTGTTAATTTGTGAATTTCTGAACTTGTGAACTTGTGACCCGAACATATTAACTTTCTTTACATTTAATGTTTTGTTTGGTTGTGCTTATGTTTATATTTGTGATAGTTGATTGAATATATCTATGTGTTGCCCAAAACATGTTGTTATATATTGCTTTATATGCAGGTTCAGAATCTAGGGTGAACCTACCTCAAATAGAGGAGATGCTGACATTTTTTTTTTGCAAGTGCTACAGGTTTCCGACGGCTAACCGGCGGTTTAGCCGCCGGAAAAGATGATACCGGCTGGTTTTAATGACCGCCGGTATTTTTGTCAAACTGCAGGTATGTCACCGGCGGTGAACCGACGCGTGCCGTTGATTTATCTGATGCTCGCCGGCCGCCGTAACCGCCGGCAAGCCGTCGGTGAACGCACCGCTGGTGAGCCATCGGTTTAATGACCGACGGTGTAAGCGCCGTCAAACCGCCGATACAAAGAGGGCTATTAACCGGCGGTCTATGCCGCCGGAAACTTAGGCCGCCTGTAACAATCGCTGGTGAATTTTTTCCTACGCCAATTTTTCTGGCGGTTTATGAACCGCCGACAAGCCGCCGATATAACTGAAAATCTCCGGTGTAACCTTCTAAATCGATGGAAAGAACCGCCGGTATTGGCTATTTTTCCTGTAGTGATCTTTTCCTAAATGCTGGTTGATTAATTTTAAAGGTCACATCGAAATATTATACCTTTCCATATTATGTGTTTTATTTGGTTGGAAAGGAACAACTCCCTTTTTAACGGTGTTAGGATGGAACATCTTAATGTTATTCAGAAAGTTAAAGATAAGGTGGTGGCGCTTATAGCTGTCAATTTGATCTCTTTTAAACATTTTAAGAATTATTTATTTGCGGCTGAAGCTTTAGGGAGTAACTTAAATTTTTCTATTCCTGTTGTGCGTATTATTCAGTGGATAAAGCCCCCTATAATTTTCTATAAATTAAACATTGATGTGAGTATTTCTGGTAATGCTGCTGGTTTTGGTGGGGTCATTAGGGATAGCAATGGTTTACTCATTGCTGGTTTTGTGGGGCCTTTGAGTAATTTTGATTATAATACTGGTATAAATAAGGCTATTCTCTATGGTTGTCAAGTTTGCACCACTCTTAATGTTTTTAACTTGATTATCGAAGTTAATTCTGCTTTTAATTTTAATCCTCTTGTTGCTGAGGTGGATTCTTGTTGCAATGCTAATAGTTTTTATCTTATTCGTGATATTAAGCAGTAGCTGTTGGGTTTGAATTACTCTTTTCATCATATTAGGAACGAGTCTAATGTCTGTGCCTCTTGGCTTGCTCGGTGGGGTAGTGATCTCGTTGGTATTACTGAATTTTTCAGGATCAATTGTCCTTTACAGCTTTGGGGGTATCTTAAACTTGAGGAGAATGAGGTTCCTTATGTTAACGATTAATATTCGGTTGGTTTTGGTGGTTCATATATATTTATGCTGTGTTTTTTCAAGTTATACTTTGTTATTCTGCTCTATTTTATTTCTTCAGTATTTATGAGGCGGAGGTGTTTAATTCTGGTAATAGTAATTGCTTTGATGCTTTGTGTGGTGTTCATGGTTTAGCCTTATTAGGTGTGAATTTTGACTTGAGCAATGATCTTTATGGCTACATTGCTGATGGTCCTACCTATTGTTTCTCTTCTACCTTCATTCTTTGGAGTGCTATGGGTAATGATAGTTCAGTTTTTGTTTGTGGATGATCACTTCGCTGGGGTTTCTTGGTTGGTGTTGTTGTCTTGTTGGGGGTTTTTGCCTGCTGTTGTGCTGGGCGCAGTTTATGTTTGGCAAACGTTGGGGGAAAAATTGGTGTGTTGGCTGGGCTGTGAACTGGAAGCTGCTCTTTATTAAATTCCTCTTGTGGTATATTTAAACTTTACTTGGTTTTGGCTAGTTGGTTGGGGCAGTTGGGTCTCTTTCAAGTTGGTTCTTGGTTGGACTGAAGGTAGATTCGAGTGGCGT
>NW_021319302.1:715483-721782 GCF_001605985.2 Dendrobium catenatum | reverse complement strand
CTAATCCGGGTAGGATCTGGCTCAAGTGGGATTCCACTGCTGTTTCCTTTTCTCCTTCATTCTTTTCTTCGTAGATTATTCATGGATTGTTCTCTTCGGGCTCCTCCCCACCGATTTTTTTATCTGTCATTTATGCTGCTAATCAGCCGGATGATAGGAAGGTTCTTTGGGACTCTCTGCTTCAGATTTCTAATAGCATTAATCTTCTCTGGGCTATCATGGGAGATTTTAACTGTTACAAATATGAGTTTGAGAAGGTTGGAGGGGCCCCTTTACCTAGTGGCCGTTTGGGGGAGTTAAACAATTTCATCTTTAATAGTGGACTTCAAGACCTCTCCTCTGTGGGTCTTCTTTATACTTGGTTTAATCAAAGGATTGATTTACCAATCCACATAAAGCTGGACAGAATTTTAGTGAATTCAGAATTTCTGGATTTCTTCCCTAACTCCCATTACAAGGTTGATTCTCCTTTTGGTTTTGACCACTCTCCGCTTATTTTGTTGGCGAACACTGTCAATAGAACCTACACTAGGTTCATGTTCAAAAAAATTTGGCTCAATAGGGATGATTTTTGGGAGGTTTTGCTTACTGCTTTCAACAGTCCTAATAAGGCTAGCCTTATCTCTGCTTTCTACAATTGTTTGAAGTTTCTGAAAAATAAGATCAAGGGTATGGATTGGTCTTCTTCTTCCTTTTTGTCTAATGCTATCTTGGAAGCTAAGAATCATCAATTGCAATGTCTTAATGCTTTACAAATTTCTCCCCTGGACCATCATCTTAACTCCAATCTCAAATCTGCTACTGAGAACCTCAATTTATTACAATTGGAATGGTCCTCTTGGATTATTCAAAGAGCCAAATCGTATTGGCTCTCTCATGGGGAAGATGACCTTGGCTTCCTATACGCTAAAATAAGATCTAGATCCAACAGAAATTTGATTAAGGAAATCTCTACTAGCCAGGGACTTATCACGGGGCATCAGAATATTGCGGTGGAGCTTATTGAGCATTTCAAAGGCCTTTTTAATGTCTCTGATCACTTTAGGAATGACCAGGTGTCTATTCCTGTTGGAAATTTGGTTCCAACAACCGCGTATAACTCTTTGATTAAGCCGTTTACTGACAAGGATATTAAGGCTGTGATTTTTGCTGGGAAAACTGATTCGACTCCTGGTCCGGATGGTTTTTCTTTTGGTTTTTATCAACAAACTTGGCACATTATTGGGTTTAGGCTTTGTACTGCTGTTAGACATTTCTTTGCTACTGGTAACATGCCCATTAAGGCTAAGGCTACGGCTATAACACTCATTCCTAAAGGTTCTCATGCTTTAAGTATCTCTGATTTCAGGCCAATTTCTCTTTGTAACGTGTTTTACAAAATTGTGGCTAAACTTATTGCTAACAGGCTTAAACCTATCTTATCCCACATTATTCATGATAGCCAAGCGGGTTTTATTGCAAATAAACAGTCTATGGACAACATTATCTTAGCTAATGAGTTGCTTAAAGTTTTTAAAGGCCAAACAAAAGTTTTTCTGTGCAAAACTGGACATTAAAAAGGCTTTTGATTCCGTGTCTAGGAATTTCCTTCTTCACAGGTTAAAACTTAAAGGTTTTCCGGATAAATTCATTGAGTGGGTGAAAGGCTGTATTATGGATGTCCATTTTTCAATTTGCCTTAATGGTTCTCTTGAAGGGTTTTTTAGTTCATCTTCGGGGCTGCGTCAAGGATGCCCCCTTTCTCCTTTACTTTTTTGCATTGCTATGGATGGACTTTCACAATGCCTGCAACAATCTTCTTTTGTCAGACTGAATCAAGGCTCCTTCTCTATTAAACACCTCATGTATGCTGATGACCTCTTGGTCTTTGGGTTGGCCTCTGCTGGTAACTTGGTCTATCTTAAGGATACTATGCTTAATTTTTCTGAACAATCCGGTCTTTATATTAACCCTACTAAGAGCTCTATCCTTTTCTCTAAGAGGGTGAGAAATGCTGAGTTCCTTGCTTCTATTTTGGGTATCTCCTCCATTGAGAGCTCTCTCACTTACCTGGGATTACCTATCACCTACAACATAATTAATTTCACTCACTTCCAACCCCTACTCAGCAGAATTTCTGCTCTACTTGAGGGTTGGAAAGTACGTTTCCTTTCTTTTGCAGGTAGGGTGCAATTTATTAAATTTACTATCTCCAATACAATTGCCTACTGGATTAGGGGTGCCATCATACCCAAAGCATGTCGTAAGGTTATTACCAAATAATGTTCCAAGTTTCTGTTCTTTGGGAACATTAAAGATAAGAAAATGCATTTCATATCTTGGAAAGCTGTCACTAAACCTAAGATTAAGGTTGGCTTAGGGATTCCATCCTTCGATTCTATGTATCACGGGGTTTTCTGCTCTTTCATTTGGCGTATGTACAACACTCAATCTCCATTGGGCAACTGGTTCAAATGTAGATTTATTTCTCCTTGGAAATCTCCACTAATAACTGCTACCAAATTCTGGAAACTTGTGTGTATTACTGCAACTCAAACCAAAGCCATTTTTGATTTTAAGGTTGCTGATGCTTGCAATTTTTCTATGCTTTGGGACCCTTGGTTCTGTGGTGACTGCTTAGGTAACCGTTTCTTTGATGCTAATCTGGTTGGCTGTGAGGTTAAGGAGTTTATTTCTAATGGTGCTTGGTCCTTGCCTGATTGGTTACCGTCTGCTATTAAACATTAAATTCATACAATTTCTGTTGAGGAGACTTATGGTGTGCATTGGGCTGGTATTTCTAAGCCTACTTTTAAGACTTTTACTTCCCATTTTTATGATAATATGGAGGATGTGAATTGGTTTAAGTTCATTTGGCATAAAAAGAGTGCTTTGAGGTATGCTTGTTACTCTTGGATGGCTATTAACGGTAAGCTTAAGTGTGCGGATAAGCTTATTTTAAGGGGAATTCCGGCTTCTCCTCTGTGTGACTTCTGTAGAGGGCATAATGAGACTCATTCTCATATTTTCTTTAGCTGACTTTTCTTTCACTGTCATTTGCTCATTGCTGCCCTCCCTCAATTGCTTCTTTTTTAGGCCCAATTTGTTTCAGGTTTATGATTTTATCAACTGCAATGCCAACTTTAATGCTATTGAAAAAAACTGCTATTTTTTGGCTATTTTTGTGGCTGTGTATCACATCTGGAGAGAAAGAAATGTTAGGAGATTTACTAATACTTGGAACAGTCCTGATTATGTTAAAACAGTCATTACTACTGCCATCCGTGCAAAAATTGGTAAATGGAGAACTTATTATAAGCTGATGGAAAGGTTTAAGGAGTTTTTGGTGTAATCCCTTTTTTCTGCTGTTTTTATCTGGATTGTTTATTCTCCTTGGCATTGCTTCTCTCATTTTATGGATATGTTGGAAGAAGATTGGAGATATCTGCTGGAATTGCATATTGCTGGAAACATCCGAGGTTCGGTATCTTTGTGGCTGGTGTGGCTGGCTTTCCGGTTCTGTCCCTCCATCCGTTATGACCCGACAGATTAGCCATTCCTGGATAATGATGAAGTTCCCAGATCCCTTGGACGGTCTACGGGCAACCAGGGATTCATGTATCTGTCGTGCCTCTATGTTTATCTTTGAGTCCAAGATTTCAAGGCTTAGAAACTTTTTTGATTGATGTCTGCTTTTGCCAGTTTTGTTTTTTGGCAATTTTCCTTTGGTTAAGCTGGTTTTTTTTCCTTTTGTTCAGCAGCTAAGCTGATAGTTGTATTTGTTTTTCCTTTATTATGCAGCATTTGCTGATAGGTTTTTGATCGGCTGTAACTGGTTGGTTGTAGTTGCAGCCGATTTCTCTCTTGTATTATTTTTCATGTTATAATGTTATGGACTTTCGCCCCTAATTTCCCCAAAAAAAAAAAGATTTATATTGATGAATACATAGAAGCTCTAATTGGTTAATTAAGAGACTAAAATAAGCAATTCTTCCTAAAGTTGATCTTTGGTTGCCACATAACATATACCGATTCTACTCAAAAATTTTTGGAGTCATATAGTGTTCATTTTATAATTAGTTTTCTCCAATGTATTTTTATTTTGTATGTTATTTCATGAATATTTTTTTTGTATGCCTTCTATTGAATAAAGTGTTAGTTAAATGCATAATTTAAACTATTTTTTTAGATTCTTATTAAAAAACTGAATTAGTTGTGAAAGTTATCCTATATTAGGTAGACTACCATTATCCAATCTAAAAATTTAGTAGTTACATCCCTCATGTATTTATTCATGTTGTGCGCATATATATATATACATAGAAAAAAAAAAACTTCAATACTTAAAAAAAGCAATCATTTTTACCCACATGAACTTTTGCATTAAATATATAATCATTTAGGTCTAATGAGTAGAGCTCTTAGGGTTTCATATCGTGAGCATGCCCTTTGGGAATCCTTTTTGGAAGGATCCTCTTAACTGCGCATAGTTTCTTTCAACAATTATTAATTTATCTTAATATTCCACTAAACATCACAATTTATTCTTGAGCAAATTTTAAGTGTTGATTTCAATGATATTAATTGATTTTATGGTCAAGTTCAAAGAATTTATTGTGAGTTCTTGTAGGATTTTAACATTAAATTAATTATGAATGCAAATGCCACAATCAAAGAATCATCCCGACTGTTATAACTAAAATCTTAGAACATATTTAGCATAGCAAGCTAGAAGAGGAAAGCAGCAGATAAATGCAGGATTTCTTTCTACTGAAATATGTTCAGCTAGTTAGCATATTTCACCTGTCATCCAAGTGTGCACAGTTATATAATCCGATTCTCCTCTCAGATGCCCTCTGTGGACGCTAAACTCTCCATCGGCATGGGCATGACATGTTTGGGACAAAAGAAGAATGTAAAAAAAATTATCAGGATATTCTGATAAAAAAAAATAGTTAGGACAAAGTTTAGACAGCTTTCTTACTGATTTTTAAAATGGCTTTTTAGTTTAAAAATTAAACTTTTAATACTAGAAAACTGCTTTAAGAAACAGTAAGAAAGCCGTCCCAATGAAGCCGAAGGAAAACTAACAAAGTTGGAATGATTATGATATTAAGGCTTCGTTTGGGATGGTGTTCTTACTGCTTCTTAAAACATCTTTTTTAGTATAAAATTTTAAATTTTTTTACTAGAAAGCTGCTTTAAGATGCGGTGAGAAAGATGTCCCAAATGAAGCTTAAATTAACTAATTATGTGAATATCCACTTATCCCTAAACCCTAAACTAAAGACAAAACACACCAGACACACAGTTCAGCAAACAAGTCAAAGATTGGGGAAAAAACAACAGCAAATTCTCCACTTCGAGGGGGAGGAACATTTAAAAATTGATGTTAAGATAAAGAAGATACCATGCTGCAAGGAAAACAAAGAACATGTAAGTAAAGTATATATGTTAGTCATATCATATAAAAGCTCATGTAGAACAACTTCATCCACAAAAATAAAAAAAAAAATAAAAAACCAGCTAAAATAAAGTTGTAAAAATGTTGCACGGAGAACAAAGAACATGTGAGAAAAGTAATATATTCCTCGGCAATCAGAGGAAAGTTTCATGTTGCACTAGATTTATGTTGTGAAGCCTAAATTTTGGAGGTTTAATTATGAGGAATTTCATTATAAGTTTTTGTGCATCTTATGTGTTGATCTTCTTTCAGTTTTATCTACTCTGTATGAATTCAATTAGGTCTAACCTAATTTGAGAATAAGAAGTTCACCCAAAATAACAAATAAAATGACTCTGTAACACACCCAAGAAGAGAACATTCTAAAAGGGGGAACAAAAAGAGACATAAAAACATATAAACACTAAACAAATACAAAACGATATCATACTGACTTCAAAATAGTTTACGTGACACAAACTTCAATCTCAGTAAAAATTTACTCGAGAGATTTCGTAAGTTCCAAAAACAAAGCACAAATTTCTCTCACCTTGCAACCATAAGCATTCATACATTATAGAACAATCAAACGAAGAAATGGAAAAACAGACCCGCATTCATATCGGCCTAACGAATTAACACAGAGAGATCCTCGTCAACGCATGAACATATTGGACTAAAAAAGGCCAATCAAACAGTTGCCAGTTCGGCATAACAGAACATTATATAACCCAAAGTACAATGTCCATAAGATCAATTAAGCTAAACATAAACAGCATCAGCAAAACATATAGCATAAGTATGGCATCTGTATTCTGTACCCAGCTTCGAAAACCTGATCAACACGCCAAATTTCAGAATCCTGATTATCAGAAGG
>NW_021319302.1:712056-715383 GCF_001605985.2 Dendrobium catenatum | reverse complement strand
TGTGCCCAGTTCAATTTTTCATGATTTTGGATAGACATAAGCCTTGTAGCCATTAGTTGTGTGGTTAGTGATTGAAATTATTATATGAGAGACTTTTTCAGCTAAGGAGTAATAGGAGAGGAGAGATACTTTTCCAATGACTCAATTAAGATTGACTTATATATGGAAAAAAAATCTGATACAAAGGCTATTCATAATAAGAGCCAAATCGTATTGGCTTTCTCATGGGGAAGATGACCTTGGCTTCCTATACGCTAAAATAAGATCTAGATCCAACAGGAATTTGATTAAGGAAATCTCTACTAGCCAGGGACTTATCACGGGGCATCACAATATTGTGGTGGAGCTTATTGAGCATTTCAATGGCCTTTTTAATGTCTCTGATCACTTTAGGAATGACCAGGTGTCTATTCCTGTTGGAAATTTAGTTCCAACAACCGCGTGTAACTCTTTGATTGAGCCTTTTACTGACAAGGATATTAAGGCTGTGGTTTTTGCTGGGAAAACTGATTCGGCTCCTGGTCCGGATGGTTTTTCTTTTAGTTTCTATCAACAAACTTGGCACATTATTGGGTTTAGGCTTTGTGCTGCTGTTAGACATTTCTTTGCTACTGGTAACATGCCCATTAAGGCTAAGGCTACGGCTATAACACTCATTCCTAAAGGTTCTCATGCTGCAAGTATCTCTGATTATAGGCCCATTTCTCTTTGTAATGTTTTTTACAAAATTGTGGCTAAACTTATTGCTAATAGGCTTAAGCCCATCTTACCCCACATTATTCATGATAGTCAAGCGGGTTTCATTGCTAATAGACAGTCTATGGACAACATTATCTTAGCTAATGGGTTGCTTAAAGTTTTTAAAGGCCAGCAAAAGTTTTTCTGTGCTAAACTGGACATTAAAAAGGCTTTTGATTCCGTTTCTAGGAATTTCCTTCTTCACAGGTTAAAACTTAAAGGTTTCCCGGATAAATTCATTGAGTGGGTGAAAGGCTGTATTAAGGATGTCCATTTTTCAATTTGCCTTAATGGTTCTCTTGAAGGGTTTTTTAGTTCATCTTCGGGGCTGCGTCAAAGATGCCCCCTTTCTCCTTTACTTTTTTGCATTGCTATGGATGGACTTTCACAATGCCTGCAACAATCTTCTTTTGTCGGACTGAATCAAGGCTCCTTCTCTATTAAGCACCTCATGTATGCTGATGACCTCTTGGTCTTTGGGTTGGCCTCTGTTGGCAACTTGGTCTGTCTTAAGGATACTATGCTTACTTTCTCTGAAGAATCCGGACTCTATATTAACCCTACTAAGAGCTCTATCCTTTTCTCTAAGAGGGTGGGAAATGCTGAGTTCCTTGCATCTATTTTGGGTATCTCCTCCATTGAGAGCTCTCTCACTTACCTGGGATTACCTATCACCTACAACAGAATTAATTTCACTCACTTCCAACCCCTACTGAGCAGAATTTCTGCTCTACTTGAGGGTTGGAAAGTACGTTTTTTTTTCTTTTGCAGGTAGGGTGCAATTTATTAAATTTACTATCTCCAATACAATTGCCTATTGGATTATGGGTGCCATCATACCTAAAGCTTGTCGTAAGGTTATTACCAAATTATGTTTCAAGTTTCTGTTCTTTGGGAACATTAAAGATAAGAAAATGCATTTCATCTCTTGGAAAGCTGTCACTAAACCAAAGATTAAGGGTGGCTTAGGAATTCCCTCCTTTGATTCTATGTATCACGGGATTTTCTGCTCTTTCATTTGCCGTATGTACAACACTCAATCTCCATTGGGTAACTGGTTCAAATGTAGATTTCTTTCTCCTTGGAAATCTCCACCAATAACTGCTACCAAATTCTGGAAACAAGTGTGTATTACTGCTACTCAAACCAAAGCCATTTTTGATTTTAAGGTTGCTGATGCTTGCAGTTTTTCTATGCTTTGGGACCCTTGGTTCTGTGGTGATTGCTTAGGTAACCGTTTCTTTGATGCTAATCTGGTTGGCTGTGAGGTTAAGGAGTTTATTTCTAACGGGGCTTGGTCCTTGCCTGATTGGTTACCGTCTGCTATTAAACATCAAATTCTTACAATTACTGTTGAGGAGACTTATGGTGTGCATTGGGCTGGTATTTCTAAGCCTACTTTTAAGACTTTTACTTCCCATTTTTATGATAATATGGAGGATGTGAATTGGTTTAAGTTCATTTGGCATAAAAAGAGTGCTTTGAGGTATGCTTGTTACTCTTGGATGGCTATTAATGGTAAGCTTAAGTGTGAATTCCGGCTTCTCCTCTGTGTGACTTCTGTAGAGGGCATAATGAGACTCATTCTCATATTTTCTTTAGCTGTGACTTTTCTTTCACTGTCATCTGCTCATTGTTGCCCGCCCTCAATTGCTTCTTTTTTAGGCCCAATTTGTTTCAGGTTTTTGATTTTATCAACTGCAATGCCAACTTTAATGCTATTGAAAAAAACTGTTGTTTTTTGGCTATTTCTGTGGCTGTGTATTACATCTGGAGAGAGAGGAATGTTAGGAGATTCACTAATACTTGGAACAGTCCTGATTATGTTAAAACAGTCATTACTACAGCCATTCGTGCAAAAATTGGTAAATGGAGAACTTATGATAAGCTGGTGGAAAGGTTTAAGGAGTTTTTGGTGTAATTCCTTTTTCTGCTGTTTTTATCTGGATTGTTTATACTCCTTGGCATTGCTTCTCTCGTTTTATGGATATGTTGGAAGAAGATTGGAGAAATTCTTATCTGCTGGAATTGCATATTGCTGGAAACTTCCGAAGTCCGGTATCTTTGTGGCTGGTGTGGCTGGTTTTCTAGTTCTGTCTCTCCATCCGTTATGACCCGACATATTAGCCATTCCTGGACAATGATGAAGTTCCCATATCCCTTGGACGGTCTACGGGCAACCAGGGATTCATGTATCAGCCGCGCCTCTATGTTTATCTCTGAGTCCAGGATTTCAAGGCTTGGGAACCTTTTTGGTTGATGTCTGCTTTTGCCAGTTTTGTCTTTTGGCAATTTTCCTTTGGTTTAGCTGATTAATTTTTTTCCTTTTGTTCAGCAGCCAAGCTGATAGTTGTATTTGTTTTTCCTTTATTATGCAGCTTTTGCTAATAGGTTTTTAATCGGCTGTAACTGGTTGGTTGTGGTTGCAGTCGATTCCTCTCTTGTATTATTTTTCATGTTATAATGTTATGGGCTTTCGCCCCTAATTTCCCCAAAAAAAGGCTATTCATAAATTACTAGATAAGCAAAAGTGATAACGACCATAATAAGCCATCCGGTAAGGCATTCCTATTATGTTAGCATATTTTT
>NW_021319302.1:703023-707325 GCF_001605985.2 Dendrobium catenatum | reverse complement strand
CTCCTACTTCAGCTCGGTGTATATTTATTGGTTACTCCGATACTATGAAAGGTTATCGGTGTTTAAATCCTGACAACAAAACTGTCATTACTTCCCGTCATGTTCGTTTTAATGAAAATATTTTTCCCTGTAAAGCTGCAGTTTCTGCAGGAAATTCAGCTCCGACTACCATTCCGCCTTCCTTACTTCAACCAACCTCAATTTTACCACCTAAGAAGGCGACCGTTTATTCTTCCTCTTCGCAGATTCCTACAGCATCTCAAGCCCAATTTGATCAGCAACATTCCTTTGATCGGTCATCACCTGAAGATTGTGTGGCTCAAGACCACAACCCGGTTCCAGCACAAGTCTCAACACATCCAATGATAACTAGGCTGAAAACCGGTTCCCTTAGGCCCATAAGGCCATAACCAAGCTAAATTTACTTCATACTACTCAACCACATACCGATCCAACAACATTTTCGGAAGCCAGCAAACATATGGAATGGCGAAGGGCAATGGAAGAAGAATTTCTCGCTTTACACAAACAGGGTACATGGGAACTCGTCACACCGCCCGAAAATGCCTCCATAATTGGATCAAAATGGACGTATCGAACAAAGTTCAACTCAGATGGTTCCATTGCAAGGTTCAAAGCTCGGCTTGTTGCTCAAGGGAACCAACAAGAATTTGGCTTAGACTATCGGGATACTTTTAGTCCGGTAGCTAAGTTACCAACCATTCGGGTCTTATTCACTGTCGCATTGTTCTTCAAGTGGTCAGTACACCAATTAGACGTTGCCAATGCGTTTTTACATGGGGAGATCAACGACATTGTATACATGAAACAGCCCAAAGGGTTCGAAGACTCTGCCTATCCGAACCATGTCTGTCAACTTCGCAAAGCTATCTATGGGTTACGACAAGCACCAAGGCAGTGGTATACTACGTTTACGTCGTATCTACTCCAGCTCGGTTTCACCCACAGTCAAGCAGATCCTTCTCTGCTTCTTCTACATCGCGATCGGATCCAAATCTACCTACTTGTCTACGTCGACGATATCCTGATTACGGGTAACGATACGAAAACTATGACAGCTCTTATAAATCAGCTCAAATCTCGTTTCACTATGAAGGATCTCGGCACAGCTCATCAATTTCTCGGAATCAAAATTGATACTCATCCAGATAAGTATTTTCTGTCTCAATCGGTTTATGCTCAATCTATTATAAACATCGCCGAATTGCAAAAATGCAATTCGGTAGCTAATCCGAGCACAAATAAAATGCCAGTCATCTCTTCTGAGGCGGTACCCTGTTTCTCTCCATTGGTCTACCGTCAACTAATTGGATCTCTCCAATACTTGACTTTAACGCGTCCTGATATCGCATTCGCCGTTAATATGCTCTCTCAACATATGCACAAACCGGAAATTCCACACACTTTCCTGTTAAAGAAACTGATCAGATATATTAAAGGAACCATAGCCTTTGGTCTACCAATCACTCGTTCAACTCTTTCGCTTAGAACATTCTCAGACGCGGATTGGGCATCAGATCCTCTCACCCGAAAGTCGACGTCCGGATTCTGCACCTTTCTTGGCGACACATTGGTGTCCTAGAGGGTGAAGAAGCAGCCAACGGTGTCACGGTCATCAACAGAATCCGAATACAGAGCTTTGGCGTCGGCAACGGCAGACACAATCTGGATGAAACGCCTGCTGCTTGACTTCCGCATTAGTCACGACAACCCAGTAGACATCTTCTGCGATAACATGTCCACTATTGCTCTGGCGAACAACCCTGTCTTTCACGCAAGAACAAAGCATATCGAGATAGACCAACGGTTCGTGAGAGATCACATTCAGACAGGATCAATTCGCCTACTTCCCATCTGTACAGTGGATCAGGTCGCCGACATTCTAACAAAATCATTAGCTACTCACAGATTCCAGCTCTTAAGATCCAAGCTAACCATCACACAAGACGCTTAGCTTGAGGGGGAATATTAAGACAGCAAATTAAAAACACAAAATCTCTTTTTACTTCACTTCTTGTCAACCTATAAGAGGCTGACACGTGTACTTCAATTACATCTATTTAAACTCTTGTATCCCTGTATCAAAGGATATACGAAATAATATTTTCTTTCTTATTGTTACTGTTCATCTTCTCTCTTGTATCACTCATCTTCACGGTAGATGAGGTTCTACATGGTATCAGACGGGTACCGATTCTGAAAAGACCGCCATGGCAAATCAATCTTGCGCGTCGTCTTCCTCTCGACAGACATCGGAAGTAGTAAAATCTACTCCGGCGATCTCACCGTCGCTTAAATTCGTGATCTCTAATCTCAAACTGCTCGTTCCTCACGCCCTGACTCCAGAAAACTTTCCTATCTGGAGTACCCAAATCGCCAAGCTATTCAAGGCAAACGGGTTTGCTGAGTTTCTTGAGCCGAAATCCACTGATGAAAACGTCGATCCCAATCAAGATCCTCAAGAACGGGCAGCGTTAGATCAAAATCTCGCTACTGCAATTTGTTCAACAATTTCGCCGGCAGTTTTACCTTATGTGATACATCTGGAATCCACCTCCGTCATATGGAGTACTCTCCACACTCGGTTCCAGTCCTCCAACCGCTCTAAGGTGATTCAGCTCAAGCACGAGCTTCACAATGTCTCGATGCAGGGTATGACAATGATTCAGTACCTCACTGAGATCAAAAAGATCGTTGATCACATATCCTCCGCTGGATCCACCATTGATCCCGAAGACGTGATAATCTACATTCTAAATGGTCTTCCTGCGGAATATCATGCTTTTACGACTTCCATCAGAACAATGCAATCGTCTTTATCTCTGGACAATCTTTATTCTCTTCTCATCAGTGAGGAGATTCATCTCAAATCCGCGGCACTCAAATTTCCGAAAGCACCGGATAATCAAGCCGCCCTGTTCACTTATCGCGGTCGTGGGCGTCGTGGTCGCGGCAGACAAAATCTTGAAGCCGACCGAACCCACATTCCCTCCTCGACCAGCAAATCGAATGGAGTTATATGTCAAATTTGTAAAAAGAAAGGACACCAAGCCGACGCTTGCTGGCATCGGCTAAACCCGAATTATGTGCCCACTCAACAATCTGCTAAACAAGCCTCGGCTCTCCTCGTCAACACAGACGGTGTTGCTGCTACGGATTGGTATATTGACTCAGGGGCCTCATCTCATATGACAAACAAGATAGCCAATCTTGACAATATCTACGAATACAATGGCTCTGACACGGTAACAATAGGAGATGGAAGGTCCGTTCCGATTGCTCATGCTGGAACGGGTATCCTTCCAACTCCATCTAGTAAGCTCCTGCTATCTAAACTCCTTCATATTCCATCTTTATCTTATAATTTACTTTCAATTTCAAATTTAGTAAAGGATAATCCGATCTCCATCACGTTTGATGCTAACGGTTTTGTTTTTAAGGATCGGAGGACAAACAAACCTATTCTACACGGACCGTGTAAGGATGGTCTATACAAAATTGTTACTAATTCTTCACAGGATTTCAAGGCGCTCTCAGCGGACAAAGCTTGCAAACCGGATTGGCACTCCCGATTGGGACATCCGAATAATAAGACGCTATATCATATTTCATCTGTTAATCCTGCTCTTAAAATTTCTGTCCCTACATCTCTTTGTAATTCTTGTTTAGCTTGTAAAGGCTACAAATTACCATTTGATAATTCTAAGAGTATATCAACTGCACCTTTACAATTAGTACATTCTGATCTCTGGGGGCCGTCGCCCGTTGCTTCTAATCAAGGATTTCAGTATTACTTAATTTTCGTTGATGATTTCTCTAAATATGTTTGGCTTTTTCCTATTATGTTTAAATCGGATGTAACGAAAACTTTTATCCAGTTTGTCACTCAAATTGAACGGCAAACTGATCGTAAATTAAAAGTTATAAGAACTGACGGTGGCGGTGAATTCTTAAACAGGGAGTTTCGCAATTTTACCTCAACCGCAGGCATTCTTCATCAAACCTCTTGTCCATATACACCCGAGCAAAATGGAACTGCTGAGAGGAAAAACCGTCACATCGTTACAATGACTCGCACTCTTCTTCAGCAATCAGGACTACCGAATTCTCACTGGCTCGATGCTGCTCTTACCGCAACATACTTAATCAATCGCACACCTTCCTCCCACCCTGCTACATTAACTCCGCTCCAACGTATGTTTGGTATCCGACCGTCTTACGCACACTTGCGCACTTTCGGGTGTGAATGCTACCCTCTTCTTCCTCCGACACAGCGTAACA
>NW_021319302.1:689862-702923 GCF_001605985.2 Dendrobium catenatum | reverse complement strand
ATAGAGAGCAACTCATTTTCTGACGATAATTAATTTCATCTGGACAAAAATTTTATAGAGACCAGATCGTCCTGGACGATAATTAATTTTGTCTGGACAAAAAATTTACAGAGAGCAACTCATTTTCTGACGTTAATTAATTTTGTCTGGACAAAAATTTTATAGAGACCAGATCATCCTAGATGATGATTAATTTCATCTGGATGAAAATTTTACAGAGAGCAACTCGTTTTCTGATGATAATTAATTTCGTCTGGACGAAAATTTTACAGAGACCAGATCGTCCCGGACGAATAGGACTTAGAAAATTTTTTCAAGCAAGTTCTTATTCGTACCATGTGCTCAATAGGAGATAACTATCTGATCGTCCCGTACGATCTGATATCGTCCCGTACTATCAGTATAAATTTTATATGATCTCCTTATGTGTGTGTGTATATTTTTATTCACTCAAATTAGAATCACTCCCTTTTAATTTTATTTCAAAGAAAAGTATAAGCTTCAAATTCACAAAGTATCTCATGTTGAATTTGATTTGAAGTCATCATAGTCTGGAGTTCGATTTTCCTGAAATGTTAGTACACACAAGAGCAAATACAAATCTTCTAAAATTGTTAGGAGATAACTACACATTTGAACAATAATATTTGGAATCATCAAAACTATACAAGTTGCAAAAATGTAAGGCATGCAAAGAGCAACTATCTTAACAGGTACTAACATTAGCTTCCATTAAAAACAAGATGTATCCTGTACTGGAATCACGTAATGACCGTAAAAACATGGATTGTTTCAACAAAGGATTATCAACTTTACTCTCCTCATGTGTGCTAGACAAGGGAACCAACACAATCTGTTGGTCCAAGTATTTGAAGGAGTAAGTATTGGCTTCCCCATCATGAGTTATCTTCTGATCATATTGCCAAGGCCGGCCAAGGAGGAGGTGACAGGAGTCCATTGACACGACGTCGCACCAAACTTGATCTTCAAAGCTTCCGATCGAAAAGTTAACAAGGCATCGTTCAGTCACTTGAACCTCATTAGCCTTTTGAATCCAAGACAGCTTATAAGGTTTGGAATGACTTTCGGTGGGAAGACGTAATTTCTCCACCATGGTCGTCGAAACAACATTCTCACAGCTACCGCTGTCTATAATCATTTGACACACTTTCTTGTTCACTGTGCATCGGGATTTGAAGATATGATGCCTTTGGCCTTCTTGTTCCTTCTGAACATTCAACAAATGTTGTAAGACTAATAAACTTCCTTCATCAGCTGGAATAATTGTTGGGTTTGA
The DNA here is from genome assembly GCF_001605985.2 of Dendrobium catenatum. NCBI lineage: Eukaryota > Viridiplantae > Streptophyta > Magnoliopsida > Asparagales > Orchidaceae > Dendrobium > Dendrobium catenatum. The sequence continues at coordinate 701,626 of NW_021319302.1, read as the reverse complement.
AGATTCAGGAGGTTCCTGCAGATATTCATCTTGCTCAAGAGAAACATTATTTTCTTGTTCAGCTTCTTCTAACAGAGTAACAATGCGGCGAGTGGGACATCCGGACGCGATATGGCCAAATCCATGGCATTTGAAGCATCTACGGGCCGGTAATCCAGCAAGATTAGTTCCCGTCGGGTTCCGGCCAGGATTATGGAGAAGAGAATCTTGTTTGTTTTGAGAAGTAGTTCTCGTAATTGGTTTCTTGGTGTCAGTTTTGTTTCCTTCAGCTGGTCGTGTAAAGCCGTGATCCTGATTAAATTTACCTGAGAGTTGTTGTTTTTCTACCTTTAATGCAAGATTAGCAACGTCTTGTAATGTCCAATATGCCTGCAGGTTCACCACATTGTCAATGGAGGTATTTAGTCCGCCCAAGAAACAAGCTATCGTGTTCTACTCCGATTCTGTTAGATCGCATTGTAAAGATAATTCTTCGAACGCTGCTATGTATTCTTCCACCGTGAGGGTGTTCTGTTGCAGCCGATGGAACTTCAAGAACAAATCTTGGCGGTAGTGTTCTGGTAAATAATTTCGTTGGAGTTCTTTTCTCATCTTCTCCTAAGTAGTAATTTTGCTTCTTCCCTCGCGATTCCGATTTCGTTTCAGATTCTCCCACCATAGCGAGGCACTTTTCTTGAGTTTAATGGCAACTAATTTCATTATTCATTCAGGAGGAACATCTTTAAAATCAATGATCCTATCCACTGTTTGCATCCAATTGGTGAACTCCACGGGATCCATTCTCCCGTCGAAATCCGGAAACTCAATCTTGATCCCACAGTCGCTCGTATTGCTTATATGCACATGCATTCGAGATCGGACCTCTTTGATTTCATCACTTGAAGCTTCTTGATGAAATGGATTGACTTCCTCTTCTTGCCTAGAGGCTGTTTCCCTTTCTTCAAATCGAGCTAGTCTTTGTTGCAAGAGCCGTATCTCTCTTTGCAAATCTGCAATAACTACTTCTTGGACGGGACGTTGCTGATTCCGGCGAGGATGTATCTTGCCGGCTCTGATACCACATGAGCCCGACGGCGACGGCGAAACTCCTTGAGTCCGGCGGCGACGGCGAAACTCCTGAGCTTGGCTCCCAACTCCACCAGTTCAAACTGGCGAACCACCACTTGAATCCTAAGACTCAAGATACAGATAGATCTCAACAGAGACGCGCATATTTTCAAAACTAAAAATCCCCTGTTTGTATTATTGCCTTGGCTTATATAAGTCGTGAAATAGCATGCGCTACAGAAAAGTCACAGGAAATTTAAAACAGGACAAAAAGCTACAAACAACAAAATAGAATAAACGAAAGATCAATAGATTCAGCTCAGGCGTCAGGAAGTTCGACAGTGATTGTTTGCATGGTGGAATTTCGAAAGCGGTTAGTGGCTAGACGGTGGTTCGATGATGGTCAGGCGAAAGTTCGGCGGTGGTTGGTGACCAGGTTTTATTCCAATGGCGATAGGCAGCCAGGACATAGTCTGTCGGCTGTTGTCGGTCGGTTTATGGTCCAATGATGGTCGGGCGAAAGTTCAGCGACGGTCGATAGTCGGGTGGAAGCCCGACAATGGTTGTCGGCCAGGCGGTGGTTTGATAGTCAATGGTGGTGCTAGAGCTCTTGAAGCAACATAGTTCTCTCCAATCTCCAATCAAAGGTCCCCTTTCATATAGAGAGTAGGGGTCAATTTATAGATTTTTTAGAGTGGCATGCCCCGTAAATATATAAAAGATCTAAGGCAAGTTTGAAGTGCTCCATCGGATGACCCATATTAATCCCCTAGATCATATAGCATTTTACAAGTGTTTAAATGCCTTAATGATGTTGAAATTCATCGATCTTTGGCTCATTGGATTCGTATCGCCAAGCCGCTCGATTATACTATAAGATTGTCATATTGGATATCATTTTTTCTTCCAAATAATGATTTGAACCTTCTAAATATGCTTCATTGATATCAACAACTCCTTAAGGATCTTGTCAATTTATAATAGCCCATATGGTCTCTTAACTCCTAAGTAGGCTCGCTATATGGCATGTCAGTTGGCCTTCTCCAACTACAGTGTCTGCAAAAGAAACGTGTGAGAATATAAACATAAAAGTTCTGAGAGAGTGTGTGTGAATATATATATATATATATAACACAATTAGTTCAAGCGAGTGATGAAAAGGATGACAAACAAACATAACGACGCACGTGATGAGCTTGAAACATCTCGACCATGATCAAAATCATTCAAAAAATTTGTTTATCTGAGGAACATGCTATATCGATATATTTAGAGTGTTGAATTTATCAAGAAAGAAATGCTTGTATGCATGATAATCATGTGATAATAAGTGTAGAACTATAGCATGACATTGCATGAGGATGATGCATAAATTAAAATGCCCAACAATAATGATATAAGAGATTGATTTTTATTTCTCTAGATTTTTTTAATCTTTAAAAAAATTATTAAAAATATTATTTAAAATAAAACAAAATAATAATAATAAATACCTATCTCTCACTCTCTATTTCTATATTATAATTCTAAAATCCTTTTTAAGAAATTATATATTGGACACTTCTTTAATGTGATTAAAATAAATGTTGTTCTAACAATTGATAACTAAGTGATTTAGCATTCTTTGTATATTATATATATAATGTCTTTTTATTTTATTTTATCAATCTGCACCATTATATAAATTTTGATAAACTGATATCTCTAAAATTTTCAAATAAAATACATTATGTATCAATTAGATTTTTTTGATTAATTCATCTGATACAATTTAAGAATAATTTAATACTAAAATGTATTCTTCTGACATAATTTAATAAAGAATTGAGTTTTTTTTTTTTCGAAATAAAGAATGGTGTTTTGTTTTTGGGGGGAAATTAGGGGCGAAAGCCCATAACATTATAACATGAAAAATAATACAAGAGAGGAATCGGCTGCAACCACAACCAACCAGTTACAGCCGATCAAAAAAAACCTATCAGCAAATGCTGCATAAAAAGGATAAAACAAAAACAACTATCAGCTTAGCTGCTGAACAAAGGAAAAAAAATCAGCTTAACCAAAGGAAAATTGCCAAATACAAAACTGGCAAAAGTAGACATCAACCAAAAAAGTTCCCAAGCCTTGAAATCCTGGACTCAGAGAAAAACATAGAGGCGCGGCAGATACATGAATCCCTGGTTGCCCGTAGACCGTCCAAGGGATCAGGGAACATCATCATTGTCCAGGAATGGCTCCTCTGTCGGGTCATAATGGATGGAGGGATAGAACCGGACAACCAGCCATACCAGCCACAAAGATACCGAACCTCGGAAGATTCCAGCAAAATGTAATTCCAGCAGTTATTTCCAAACTTCTTCCAACATATCCATAAAACGAGAGAAGCAATGCCAAGTAGAATAAACAATCCAGATAAAAACAGCAGAAAAGGGAGTTATTCCAAAAACTCCTTAAACCTTTCCACCAGCTTATCATGGGTTCTCCATTTACCAATTTTTGCACGAATAGCAGTAGTAATGACTGTTTTAACATAATCAGGACTGTTCCAAGTATTAGTAAATCTCCTAACATTTCTTTCTCTCTAGATATGATACACAGCCACCGAAATAGCCAAAAAACAGCAGTTTTTTTCAATAGCATTAAAGTTGGTATTGCAGTTGATAAAATCATAAACCTGAAACAAATTGGGCCTAAAAAAGAAGCAATTGAGGGAGGGCAGCAATGAGCAAATGACAGTGAAAGAAAAGTCACAGCTAAAGAAAATATGTGAATGAGTCTCATTATGCCCTCTACAGAAATCACACAGAGGAGAAGCCGGAATTCCCCTTAAAATAAGCTTATCAGCACACTTAAGCTTACCATTAATAGCCATCCAAGAGTAACAAGCATACCTCAAAGCACTCTTTTTATGCCAAATGAACTTAAACCAATTCACATCCTCCATATTATCATAAAAAAGGGAAGTAAAAGTCTTAAAAGTAGGCTTAGAAATACCAGCCCAATGCACACCATAAGTCTCCTCAACAGAAATTGTAAGAATTTGATGCTTAATAGCAGATGGTAACCAATCAGGCAATGACCAAGCCCCATTAGAAATAAACTCCTTAACCTCACAGCCAACCAGATTAGCATCAAAAAAATGGTTACCTAAGCAGTCACCACAGAACCAAGGGTCCCAAAGCATAGAAAAATTGCAAGCATCAGCCACCTTAAAATAAAAAATGGCTTTGGTATGAGTTGCAGTAATACACACATGTTTCCAGAATTTGGTAGCCGTAATAGGTGGAGATTTCCAAGGAGAAAGAAATCTACATTTTAACCAGTTGCCCAATGGAGATTGAGTGTTATACATACGCCAAATGAAAGAGCAGAAAACCCCGTGATACATAGAATCAAAGGATGGAATCCCCAAGCCACCCTTAATCTTAGGTTTAGTGACTGCTTTCCAAGATATGAAATGCATTTTCTTATCTTTAATGTTCCCAAAGAACAGAAACTTGGAACATAATTTGGTAATAACCTTACGGCAGGCTTTGGGTATAATGGCACCCCTAATCCAGTAGGCAATTGTATTGGAGATAGTAAATTTAATAAATTGCACCCTACCTGCAAAAGAAAGGAAACGAACTTTCCAACCCTCAAGTAGAGCAGAGATTCTGCTGATTAGGGGTTGGAAATGAGTGAAATTAATTCTGTTGTAGGTGATAGGTAACCCCAGGTAAGTGAGTGAGCTCTCAATAGAGGAGATGCCCAAAATAGAGGCAAGGAAATCAGCATTTCTAACCCTCTTAGAGAAAAGCATTGAGCTCTTAGCAGGGTTAATATGAAGACCGGATAGCTCAGAGAAGTTAAGCATAGTATCCTTTAGATAGGCCAAGTTACCGGCTGAGGCCAAACCAAAAACCAAGAGGTCATCCGCATACATGAGGTGCTTAATAGAAAAGGAGCCTTGATTCAGTCCGACAAAGGAAGATTGTTGCAGGCATTGAGAAAGCCCATCCATTGCAATGCAAAAAAGTAAAGGAGAAAGGGGGCATCCCTGACGTAGCCCCGAAGAAGAACTAAAAAATCCTTCAAGAGAACCATTGAGGCAAATTGAAAAATGAACATCCATAATACATCCTTTCACCCACTCAATGAATTTGTCTGGAAAACCTTTAAGTTTTAACCTATGAAGAAGGAAATTCCTAGAAACGGAATCAAAAGCCTTTTTAATGTCCAGTTTAGCACAGAAAAACTTTTGTTGGCCTTTAAAAACTTTAAGCAACTCATTAGCTAAGATAATGTTGTCCATAGACTGTCTATTTGCAATAAAACCCGCTTGGCTGTCATGGATAATGTGGGGTAATATAGGCTTAAGCCTGTTAGCAATAAGTTTAGCCACAATTTTGTAAAACACGTTACAAAGAGAAATTGGTCTGAAATCAGAGATACTTGCAGCATGAGAACCTTTAGGAATGAGTGTTATAGCCGTAGCCTTAGCCTTAATGGGCATGTTACCAGTAGCAAAGAAATGTCTAACAGCAGCACAAAGTCTAAACCCAATAATGTGCCAAGTTTGTTGATAAAAACCAAAAGAAAAACCATCCGGACCAGGAGTCGAATCAGTTTTCCCAGCAAAAACCACAGCCTTAATATCCTTGTCAGTAAACGGCTCAATCAAAGAGTTACACGCGGTTGTTAGAACCAAATTTCCAACAGGAATAGACACCTGGTCATTCCTAAAGTGATCAGAGACATTAAAAAGTTTTTTGAAATGCTCAATAAGCTCCACCGCAATATTCTAATGCCCCGTGATAAGACCCTGGCTAGTAGAGATTTCCTTAATCAAATTCCTGTTGGATCTAGATCTAATTTTAGCGTATAGGAAGCCAAGGTCATCTTCCCCATGAGAGAGACAATACGATTTGGCTCTTTGAATAATCCAAGAGGATCATTCCAATTGTAATAAATTGAGGTTCTCAGTAGCAGATTTGAGATTGGAGTTAAGATGATGGTCCAGGAGAGAAATTTGTAAAGCATTAATGCAATGCAATTGATGATTTTTAGCTTCCAAGATAGCATTAGACAAAAAGGAAGAAGAAGACCAATACATACCCTTGATCTTATTTTTCAAAAACTTCAAACAGTTGTAGAAAGCATAGATAGGGCTAGCCTTATTAGGACTGTTGAAAGCAGTAAGCAAAACCTCCCAAAAATCATCCCTATTGAGCCAAAATTTTTTGAACATGAACCTAGAGTAGGTTCTATTGAAAGTGTTCGCCAACAAAATAAGCGGAGAGTGGTCAGAACCAAAAGGAGAATCAACCTTGTAATGGGAGTTAGGGAAGAAATCCAGAAATTCAGAATTCACTAAAATTCTGTCCAGCTTAATGTGGATTGGTAAATCAATCCTTTGATTAAACCAAGTATAAAGGAGACCCACATAGGAGAGGTCTTGAAGTCCACTATTAAAGATGAAATTGCTCAACTCCCCCAAACGGCCACTAGGAAAATGGGCCCCTCCAACCTTCTCAAACTCATATCTGTAACAGTTAAAATCTCCCATGATAGCCCAGGGAAGATTGATGTTATTAGAAATCTGAAGTAGAGAGTCCCAAAGAACCTTTCTATCATCCGGCTGATTAGCATCATAAATGACAGATAAAAAAATCGGTGGGGAGGAGTCCGAAGAGAACAAACCATGAATAATCTGAGAAGAAAAGAAGAATGGAGAAAAGGATACAACCGTGGAATCCCACTTGAGCCAGATCCTACACGGATTAGAGAAAGCAAAATTATCACAACATAATTCATTATCAAAAAGCTTATCGAAATGACAAAACCAATGATCAGAAGACATAGAAGGCTGAATCTTAGCTTCTAAAATACCTAGAAGCTTGAGATTATGAGAAGAAATGAGGTCTTTGCACATTGCAACTTTGAGGGGATTGTTAAATCCTCTCACATTCCACGAAGCAAAAGGAGGTAAAGACATGGTTAACGTGGGTTTTTTGCCTTTTAGGCAGACTTGGCTTTGGTTTTCTTGGGAGGAGAAACCTTTTTGGACATCGGTTTGGATTTAGAGGAAGTGGTGAGAGCTTGTGTAATATCAGTTCTACTCCAGGTTCGTCCGGGACGAAGTTGGATCGTCCGCGGTTTGGTTTTAGAGGAAGTGGCGGGTGCTTGCACCTTGGAGCCAATGGAGTTCTGACTAAAAGAGCCAGTCGATAAAGAAGCAGAGGAGGCCTCTTCATCACCACCCGTCTCTTCAGCCATATCGTCAAGAGCAAGATCCTCATTCAGGGAAGCAAAACTGTTATTAATAATAACATGTGCTGGAATCAATAACTGGTTGGGAAGGACAGGAAGAGATAATGAAGTTTCATCGTTAGGAAGATTAAGATTAGGAATAGCAGAGGCTTGTTCTGTGGTGATTATTTGAGGAGCTGGTTGAGATGCCTTAGGTGAAGGAAGTAGGGGGGAGTTTGGTCTGAAGAAGGAGGGACCAAAATCGTAGGAGGAGCAATAGGGGTAGGGATTATCTGGGTCTGAATTTCAGGGGCCGGGGTGGGGGCAGAGGCACGAGGTCCCGGTTTTCTACTCTTACTACGACCCCGAGGTAAATTATTTGTCGTGACAGGCTTAGGGTTGGGATTCGAAGAACATAAAGCAAAGGGGTGGAAGAGAGAGCCACAGCCTTCGCATGGAGTTTGCTTCCAGTCGTAAACCACTTTTAAAGTCATGTCTTCACCATCCAAATCCAAGGGAATTTCATCCGGTAATTTAGAATCCTTGCTGATATGAACACAAACACGAGCGAACGTGAGCCGCGTTCTCTTGGCCGTTAAAGTATCAACAGATATAGGAATACCCACATAACTAGCAATTTTAGAGATTCCAGCCAGAGTCCACAACGCCAGCGGAAGATCCAAAATTTTAATCCAGATCGGGATTAGAGCAGATTCATCCCTTATGGGTTTAAATTTTGGATTCCATTTTTGTAAAATAAAAGCCTTACCCAGGAGGAACCAAGGACCACCTGAGAAGACCATCTCCATGTCTTCAGCAGAGGTGAATTTAAGAAGGAAGAAGCCATCCGCCAAGGAGAGTAAGTAGAAGGAACCTTTGAGCTTCCAAGCCTTGTTCATGGCCCCCAACAACCGCTCATAATACGGACGAGGCCCGATAGAGTACCCCACAAGAGAATGAGTCCATATGCTCTTGTTAGCAGCGAGCTCATCAGCAGAAATGGAAAGTTTTTTTGTAGGAGCGACAAAGGACATGGGCCATTCATCAGGGGTAACCTTAGGAGCATAAAGGTTATCCACGTAGGAGACGAGAGGTCGAGAAGGAGCGCCAAGCACAGAAGTGCCCGGGAGAGGTGGAAAAGACAAGGGGTCAAGATCCATTCCGGAGAGGAGAAGCAGGCCTCCTCCTGAAGGAAAAAAAAGGGGGCCAAGCGGCCGGAGAAGAAAGGGCGGGAGGTAGCCGCCAAGGAGAAAAACCCTAGCAGCCCTCTCTCAGCGCAACTCGCAGAGAACTTTTTCGAAATTCTTTCATCAATATAAATCATTCCAGAGAAAGTAACTAAAAATTATACACATCAAAATATTAAATTATATTATCCCTCATTTTAATGTCAGCTATGTACTGTATTGTAGATGATTGTTTTGAGGAAAAGAAAGAAAAAATATAGATGATTTGTTCCGCTGCATTTGATATTTTTAGTAGCTCTGGTCTATTTTGTATAATATTTGGAAGATTCAGTTCAGTAAGCAAATTCCAAAGCCAGATCCTGGTTAGTTTGTTAAGCTGGTCAGGATTCGGCTCGGGCGGGATCCGTCCCCGTCGGGTCGGGTCGTGACAGCTTGCACCTTGGAGCCAATGGAATTCTGACTAAAAGAGCCAGTCGATAAAGAAGTAGATGAGGCCTCTTCATCACCACCCGTCTCTTCCACCATATCTTCAAGAGCAGGATCCTCATTCAGGGAAGCAAAACTGTTATTAATAATAACATGTGCAGGAATCAGTAACTGGTTGGGAAGTACCGGAAGAGAAAAAGAAGTTTCATCTTCAGGAAGATTAAGATTAGGAATAGCAGAGGCTTGTTGTGTGGCGATGATTTGAGGAGCTGGTTGAGATGCCTTAGGTGAAGGAAGTAGGGGAGGAGTTTGGTTTGAAGAAGAAGGGGGGGCCAAAATCGAAGGAGGAGCAAGAGGTGTAGGGATTATCTGGGTCTGCATATCAGGGGCCGGGGTGGGGGCAGAGGCACGAGGTCCCAGTTTTCTACTCTTACTACGACCCCGAGGAAAATTATTTGTCGGGACAGGCTTAGGGTTGGGATTCGAAGAGCATAAAGCAAAGGGGTGGAAGAGAGAGCCACAGCCTTCACATGGGGTTGGCTTCCAGTCGTAAACCACTTTTAAAGTCATGTCTTCACCATCCAAATCCAAGGGAATTTCATCTGGTAATTTTGAATCCTTGCTGATATGAACACAAACACGAGCGAACGTGAGCCGCGTTCTCTTAGCCGTTAAAGTATCAACAGAAATAGGAATACCCACATAACTAGCAATTTTTGAGATTCCAGCCAGAGTCCACAACGCCAGCGGAAGATCCAAAATTTTAATCCAGATCGGGATTAGAGCAGATTCATCCCTTATGGGTTTAAATTTTGGATTCCATTTTTGTAAAATAAAAGCCTTACCCAGGAGGAACCAAGGACCACCTGAGAAGATCAGCTCCATGTCTTCGGCAGAGGTGAATTTAAGAAGGAAGAAGCCATCCGCCAAGGAGAGTAAGGAGAAGGAACCTTTAAGCTTCGAAGCCTTGTTCATGGCCCCCAGCAACCGCTCATAATACGGACGAGGCCCGATAGAGTACCCCACAAGAGAATGAGTCCATATGCTCTTGCCAGCAGCGAGCTCATCAGCAGAAATGGATAGTTTTTTTTGTAGGAGCGACAAAGGACATGGGCCATTCATCAGGGGTAACCTTAGGAGCTGAAAGGTTCTCCGCGTAGGAGACGAGAGGTCGAGAAGGAGCACCAAGCACAGAAGTGTCCGGGAGAGGTGGAAAAGACAAGGGGGGGTCAAGATCCATTCCGGAGAGGAGAAGCAGGCCTCCTCCCGAAGGAAAAAAAGGTGGCCAAGCGGCCGGAGAAGAAAAGGTGGGGGAGGTAGCCGCCAAGGAGAAAACAACCCTAGCAGCCAAAACGCGTCTCCGTTCGATGATAAGAATGGTGTTTTACTCAACTCTTTCTCACACGATTTGAAAAGTATAACACTTATTAAATTATTTTAAGTATAGCAAAATTTGCACGCCTCTTCAACAAACCCTGTCATTTCTCTTATCTACGCGTCCTGCATGCACATTTTCATGATATGACATCACATGCAGGCTCTCGTCATCTTCTAATTTATTCCTTCTCTTTTTCGATGCCAAAGCCAAAAATCCACCGAGCTTCTTTTTTTTTTTTTTTCTCCTGCACTTCTCACAATATCCAAAGCAAAAAAGCTAGCTCGCATTCGACACTAGCTGCTCTTTCCTCCAGACTCCCTGTTCACACCTCCCAACCGGAGCATCCCTCAACCTTCCGTCGGCCTATGTCCACCACCTACTCAGTCCAAACCACCGTCCCTAACCAAACAAAAATTCAACGATCTTGGGCTCATTGGATTCGTATCGCCGAGCCGCTCGATTCTACTATAAGATTGCCATATTGTATATCATTTTTTCTTCCAAATAATAATTTGAACCTTCTAAATACGCTTCATTGATATCAACAACTCCTTGAGGATCTTGTCGATTTATAATAGCCCATATGGTCTCCTAACTCCTAAGTAGGCTCGCTATATGGCATGTCAGTTGGCCTTCTCCAACCAAACAATATCTGCAAAAGAAAAGTGTGAGAATATAAACATAAAAGTTTTGAGAGAGTGTGTGTGAATATATATATATGCCATGATTAGTTCAAGCGAGTGATGAAAGGGATGACAAACAAACATAACGATGCACGTGATGAGCTTGAAACATCTCGACCATGATCAAAATCATTTAAAAAAGTTGTTTATCTGAGGAACATTCTATATTGATATATTTAGAGTGTTGAATTTATCAAGAAAGAAATGCTTGTATGCAGGATAATCAAGTGATGATAAGTGTAGAACTATAGCATGACATTGCATGAGGTCGCTGACTTTCGCAAGATGGAAAATCAAAATATCTAAAAATGGCATATATTTGCATGGATTATTATTAGAGAGAAAGTGAGAAATTTGCTTACATAAGATATGTGGATGATGCATAAATTAAAATGCGCAACAATAATGATATAAGAGATTGATTTGTATTTCTCTAAAATTTTTTAATCTTTAAAAAAATTATTAAAACTATTATTTAAAATAAAACAAAATAATAATAAAAAATCTCTCTCTCTATTTCTATATAATTCTAAAATCCTTTTTAAGAAATTATATAATGGACACTTCTTTAATGTGATTAAAATAAATGTTATCACTACAGGAAAATCACCCACTTCCGGCGGCTTTTTCCGGCGGAATTTGAGCAATTTCCGGCGGTTTTTTAATTTTCCGGCGGTTTTCCGGCGGCTTTCGAGCCGCCGGAAAAAACGGCGTAGGAAAATAATTTCCGACGGCGTTTTCCGGCGGCAAAAAAATCCGGCGGTTTGCCGGCGGTCAAAAACCGCCGGTGGAAATTAAAAAAAAAAAAAAAA
>NW_021319302.1:662074-688077 GCF_001605985.2 Dendrobium catenatum | reverse complement strand
ATAGGCACCTCTTATTATTATTATTATTATTATTATTATTATTATTAGTAGCAGTAGTAATAGCTAACAAAAAATAAATAGTTTTGACAATGTTCTAATGTTTTGCCAAACTTTGGAGTGTGCCCATGTTTTATGGCATGTTAGATGAAGGGTAATAAAAATTACACTGTCATGCTATTACCTTGATGAACATATTAATGATTTAATGAATACTTAATTATCAGGATTAGCATGCTTTAAGAAATTCACTAACATCTCAAAAAAGCATGTTATCAATTTGATAAACATGTTCTAATCTTGAGAAGTATGTTATTAGCTCGATAAATGTGATATATCAAAAAGCTTAAAAATTAAATTGCCTAGAAAAGAATGTCATTGGATCCACAACATTATAACAAGCGAACAAAATATGTTGCTTTTAAAATTTAAAATTAAAATACATATGTTAAGGACAAAAACTCGAGCAAAATGCTCAAAATTGAATATTTATAAAAAAAAGGCCGCATGTGCTCCAACCATTGTACCAAAACAAATAAATCAAGCTCTGAGAATGAAGCGCATGCTGAAATGTAAATAAATATAATTTATTTTTGCATTAAAATTCTGCATGTGCTCCGACAAATACATGAATCATACAAATATAAAGTCTGAGAATGTTGCACGAGGATTTTATTTTACAAATTGCCCCATAAAATTTCAAAAGTAAATCATTTTTAAATCTATATTAGGATTAAAATATAAAATCTCAAAAATTTTACAAATCCAAATATTCAAGTAAAATTTATTATTTAAAACTTAAAGAAAAAAATAATTCATCCTTCATCTACAAATATTTATTAAGGATGCTAAATTTAAAAATAACCTTAGATCACAAGTGCAAATAATGACTTGTTGAATGTATCACTATAATTCATTCTCAAATGGTTTATAGCAAGTGAGGATGTGGCACATGCCCTATGACTGAATAATTTTCTATAAATTGGTACCACTATGTCACAATTATGGTCAAAGCTCATATGTTTCCTAATGGTAATAGCCCATTGAAGCCCATTGAGTAATGAACCATATGGTGCACTCAATAAGGCATAAAGATCTCAGTTAACTAAGGTTGACTAAAATTTATCTCATTAAATAAACATTTACCCCATGTCTATAAGGTACCCTTAGACGAAGAAACTATGAATGCTGATAAGAATCCTTCAATCAGGTTAGATATACTACCTCATCTAACTAAGTACAATAGGGACCATGACAACCTGAAATGATGAAATCATGTGATCTTGATCGAGCAGATCATCATTCCCTCCACCATCCACTTTATGTATAAAATAATAAGTTTTAAATAACAAATATATTTTTACAAAAATAGTAAGATTTTTCATGTTAAGATGTATGCTTGGGGTGATATGCCATAATATTTAAACTTAGAGTATAATTTTATTCTTCTTTTTTATGTTGTCAAAGGGGAGAATAATTATTTCTTTCAATAAAAGTTTTTTTAAAAAATCTCAATTCACCCCCTATCACTTGAAGTGCTATAGTCATCTGACAAAAGCAAGGTATTTGCAATATACTCATTGATCTGGTCAATGCATGTTAATTATATATGTTATAAAAAGAGAGTAATTTTAATAGTGAAATATATAGAATATTTTCATGTTATTAATGACTTATAAATCATCTTACATGATTTTACATGAATATGGAATCATTATGAAGTTCTTCAAAAAACATATGAGCTCTCATTTCAATTATATAGTATTATGAAATCACTTAGTTATGATCATGTCAAGAAAAAAATGATATATCATTATATACATGTATTTGCATATGCATTATAAAAGGATGATCATAAAAAAATGATTTATAGTTTGGTTGATTTAAATATTATCCTTATAGGAGGGCAATTTGATGAACTTGTGAAAATGATTTAAAGAAAAAAAACATGGAGCTCTTTATATGACATAAGGAGAATGAATAATCGTGAGAAGTAATGTTGAGAAGTAATGATAATATATATTATAATGAATGATAAGTCATCAATAGCTATATGAAAAAAATGATGATAGAAAATGATTCAATCAACAACAACTAAAATGAAAAAGATTTACTACTGCTACTATAAGATAATATAATATGAAATGAAATATAGCTATACCAATCGATGATTACATAATATGTAATAAAGTATTTATATTTACGATGAGAATGATAAATTACATATACTAATCAACAAATACTATTTCATCATGAATATAACCATAATATTTATTTGACATGATATCATATATTCATATGAGATAACCACATGTCACATATTCTATAATCAATATGATAACATGATCCATATGGTATTATAACTTGATGATGAACATACAAATTGATTCTCTACGAGTATTAACTTCACTGATAAATTTTGTTCCACATACTATATTTTATGTTCACCTTTATAAATCCAGGTAGCTACCTACATAAACATCTTCTACTATGACTCCATTCATAAATGAATTTTCACATCAATCGAACATGATATGAATAATTTTTTTAAAAAAAGTATAAGTAGTAATATAGTGGCTTCTAATTTAGACACATGAGTCTCATATTCTTTATCATATATTCCTTTAATTGGCCATAACCTTGAGCTAATAACCTAGCCTTATTTCTTAGTACTATGCTTAAGTTGTCTTATTTTTTCTTATACATCCATTTAGTTCATATTACATGTTGATCACTAGGTCTAGTCACTAATTTACATTCTTATACATCCATTTAGTTAGGTCTAGACACTAACTTCCCAAATTATTTCAAGCCCACTAGTGAATTAAATTAGATGAATAGATTGTATAGGAGGGTATCTTTAAAAAAAATAAATAAATAAGGGAGCCTAGGAATCCAAAAAATTTGATATGTTCAATGTGTAACTTGACTTCGATAATTTCTAGAAATGTTTCTCTTGCTACCACAAATCATGTACTTAACATGCATGTGTACATATGGCTTAGAATATGAAACCTTTCTAATGTAGGAAGAGCATGAGATACATTTATTCTCAATTTTTTATGAGTTTAACTATTCTAGTATTTAACCTTAGCTTTTAAAAAAAAAAACTATTAGACAATTTATCATTTAAACATTTTGCTCATTTTTAACATATTATAACTCATTTTCAAGCTCAGCATAATGTAAATCTAAATTAACATGCTCCTTTTTCAATACATGTAATTTATGATAGGTCATAACATCATTTACTTTGTGCGAGAGATTGTTGATAGCCACTAAGCATGTTTACCTTTTTATCATATTTACTTTTTCTTTTTATATTTGATTGAGCTTTATATAATTAAATAATCCTTAGGTTCTTTCTTTTCATTGTTAAATTCAATCTTTTTTTTATTTACAAAAATTGACTATTTTTCTTACCTTTTGTTCTTATTGAAATTCTTCTTGAGCATCCTTCCAAATTGACCTATCTGTAATCCCATCTCATTAGGATCACTCTATGATGGTGATTAATTAGTCTAAAAAAGATCACAACATTTGAGTAACACATTCTTTATATTTTGTTTCTTTATATCATTTTGTCCCACTATGTGGGGTCGGCTACATGAATCCTTTTTCTCCGTTGTGTTCTATTAAAAGTCAAATTCTTGTTTAAATCTAATAAAGAAATGTCATTCCTAATATTTTCTAACCAAGTTTTTTTAGGTCTACCCCTACCTTTCTTAACATAAGTCAAATCTAATACCTCTACTCTCCTAACCGGGTCATTGGAAGACCGCCATTTTATGTGACAAAACCCTCTAAGGCGACTCTCTCTTATCTTATCTTCTATTGGAGCTACTCCAACCTTTTCACGTATATGCTCATTTCCTATCCTATCTCAAAAGGTAAAGCCACTCATCCACCTGAGCATCCTCATCTATGTCACACTTAACTTAGTATTATGCTTCTCTTTTAATGACCAACATTCATCACCATGAAGCATTGCAGGCCTCACTGCTATCTTATAGAATTTTCCCTTAAGTTTGAGGGGTACTTTTCAATCACACAACAAGCCCGATGCATTCATCCACTTCAACCATCCAACTTGAATTCTGTTGATAATATCCCCATCTATTTCACCATCACTCTGAACAATAGATCCAAGATATCTAAAATGTGAACTCTTATTAATGACTTGAATGCCCAAAGTCATAATCCCATCACTAGATCTATTACTATTAAAATTACACTCCATATATTATATTTTAGATCTACTTAAGTGAAAAATTTTAGACTCTAAGGTTGACCTCCATAATTCAAGTTTACCTTCAACTCCCTCTCTAGTTTTATCAAAAAGAAGAATATCATCAGAAGGTACATCCTCTTGTAAATGTCTAGTGAGAACATCTATGACTAATGCAAAACGATATGGGCTTAAGGCTGATCCTTGATGTAACCCAACCAAAATAGGGAAATACTTGGTTAAACAACCTTGTGTTTGAACAAAAGTAATAGCTCCTGCATACATATCAGTAATGATTCAAATATAAGCGTTATTAACTCCTTTCTTTTCAAGAACTCCCCATAGCACTTCTCTTAGAACTTTATCATATGCTTTTTCTAAAACAATAAATATCATATACAGATCCTCCTTATTTTCTCTATATTTCTCCATTAAACCTGTTAATAAATGTATGGCTTCCATAGTCGACCAACCCAGCATGAATCCAAATTGATTTTAAGAAACATTAGTATCACGCCGCAACTTATGATCCATAACTCGCTTCCATTGTTTTAAAGTATGACATATTAACTTAATTCCTCTATAATTCGCACAATCTTGTGCATCACCTTTATTCTTAAAAATAGTAATTTACACACTCATTCTCCACTCATCTGACATCATTTTAGTCTTCAAAATAGTATTAAAAAGTTTAGTAAGCCAAAAAAATCCTTCATCTCCTAAGCATTTCCACACCTCAATTGGAATATCATCAGGTCCAACAGCTTTTCCACCCTTCATTTTCCTTAAATCCTCTTTAACTTTGATTTTACTAATATACCGATAAAATTAAAAATATTTATTTTCATTTAAGGTGCGAAGGTCCCTACATTCAATCTTATTTTCCTAATCTTCATTAAAAAGTTTAGCAAAAGATATCCACAATTGTTGAATATCATCTTCTAAGAAAGTATTTTTTGATCTTTATCGTTAATACTCTTCACTTGAATAAAATCCTTACTACTCCTATCTCTTTGTTTGGCTAACTTATACATATATCTTTTTACCTACTTAGTATTTAATCTATTATATAAATCACTAAAAGCTAAGGTCTTTGCATCGCATATTACTTTCTTAGATTCCTTACGAGCCTCTTTATATCTTTCTGAATTCTCAAAGTTTTTACAATTAAAATAATTTTTATAGCAAATCTTCTTATTTTTAATCTTTTCTTGCATATTTGGATTCCACCACAAACTATTTTTATAATTAAGAGCTTTTTTCTTTGATACTACAAGCACATCTTTTGTAATATTCTTAATATCAATTGCCACATTTTTCCACATAACATTAGCATTCTCATACATAGACAAAATCTTAAGATCTAAAATCTTACTCTCAAAAATATTTTTAACTGCCCTCATCTAATCCTAAAATATCATTGAGAGAGACGCATTTTCTAGTGAGAGAGAGACCCATTTTCTAGTGAGAGTGAGACCCATTTTCTAGTGAGAGAAAGTTTCAAGATTTTGAATCCTATTGTGGTGGCGACAACGCCGGAGGTGATGGTTGGCTAGGCGGCTACCTCTTCAGGTGACCGATCGATGGCTGACCTGAATGTTGATAGATCAATGTTGCATCAAGAATTTTCTAAATCAGAATTTGGAACTAATTTGAGACCTTTCAATGGATTTTTGGTGATCAGAGAACCTTGTGCAAATCGTTTTAAAATTTCATCTCCAATTATCGATAAGGGTAAGCAGGTGGTTATGGATACAAATGTGGAAACGCCTTCCTCAAATGTGAATGTTAATTCAAAGGACATTGATTATTCATCTTATGGTATGAAGATTTTTGTGAACCGTTTTGGAAATAACATGAATTTAGCAAAGGGAGACCCTTCAATTCAGAAGATGCGAGGAAGCACTTCAGATGTTCGGGAGAATGTTCAAATGAAGGTTGAAGGTTTGAATACAATCCCTATTAAGACTGGACAGAATCTTTGGATTAAATGTTCTTATATCATGGTGGATATGTCAAAGGGACAATCTTACTTATCAGATGATGGCAAGGCTATTAAATTGTTTGAACCAAAGATGATAGAAAATTCTGAGAAACTTCAAAAATCCATTGTGGTTAAAGTTTTTGGTAAAGAAATTTCAGTGCAGATTATAGCTCCGGAATTGAGACTTCAATGATCTCAATTCGGGAAGGTCCATCTGACAATACTTGGCTCAGGGTGGATGCTGTGCTCCTTTTTCTCACAGGAGTCTATGGAGAAAGTTATTTCAGGAGGGCCATGGTTCATAAATGGCCATATTATTGGGCTAGACAAATGGAGTCCTAAATTTTCAACAACATCCCTGAAGGGTTTAACATCTCCTGTGTGGGTAAGATTGCTGAAGCTTCCACTATTTTGTTGGGATGAAATTAATGTCACAAGGATTTCTTCAGTAATTGGGTCTCCTTTGCTAATTTTTGGTGATATGTTCCAATGGTGAAGAAGGGAGTTTGCAAGAGTATGTGTTTGTTTGGAGCTTGACAAGCAATTGCCTATGGGTGTTTGAGTGGATGGGCTTGAAGGTTGATTCTATCAAAAAGTTGAGTATGAAAAAATCTCAACCTTTTGTTACAAATGTGGAAGGATAGGTCACCTAAGCAAAGTGTGTAATGAAAAGGAAAGCTCAAATAATACATGTTCTGCTCTCGATCCAACTTCCAAAAAAGGAAATTTAGGAGTTTCTGGTGTGAGTGCTCCTAGGGAAGAATCAAAGTATGGACCTTACGCTCATCTCAATTATAAAAGAAACAGGAGGGTGAAGGCTGCTTATAAAAAAAAGGTTGTAGAGATTAAAGCTGGTAGTAAATCTCTGGAAGAACATGTGCCAGTGCCTGTCTCAGGTTTACAACCGATTAAAGATGTTTTAGAAGATGCTACTATAAAGAACAAGAAAAAAGTAGTTGGTGACTGTGAAGATACTACTACTAAAGGTGCAGCAGCTGTAAAGAATTATACCTCAAATTCTGAGGTGTTTCTTGTTCAAGAGAATATGTTTAAACTGCTGGAGTTAGAGGATGAAGGAGAAAATTTAGTTGGAAATGCTGAATTGAATATCCAGGTTGAACCGGAGCTAGAAGATGGAGAAATCTGTAAGAATGAGGTTGTCAGTAATGAAGAGAAGATGGTTCCTGTGATCAATGATTGCAAAAGTGAAGTTATTCCCAAAGATTTGGGTAGTTCGGGCTTGGGAAAAGCTTTTCCTGGATCTCAAAAATCGAAGCTCTTGAAAGAGCTAAAGCACCTGGGGCCATTGAGCAATTCTTCCAGATCCAAAAAATTTGAGGTAATTATTAAAGGAAAGAGTGGGGGTCCTTCCCCCTCTTTATCCAAATGACTTCATTAGCTTTCTGGAATTGTAGGGGGGGCTAACAAGTGGGAAGCCTCCCTTTATTTAAAAGAATTTGTGAAAGATTGTGATGTATTTTTTGTTAGGGTGGTAGAAACTAAGATCTCTTTCTTTGAGAGAGAGAAATGAAGTTAATAAGTTGTTGGGTGATGAATGGGACTTTTTGTTATATCCTTCAGATGGTTCTTCCGGAGAAATTATAGTCATGTGGAAAGCTAATTTGGCTAAATTCTCTTTACTGGATGCTTCACCCCAATGTGTAATTGGGGAGTTAAGTATTTATAATAAAGGGAGGTGGACGGTGTCAACAGTTTATGGTAACAAAAACCCACATATGAGAAGGAGATTGTGGGAAAAATTAGAAATGAATTGTGACATGGAGATCCCTCTGGTTGTGGGAGTGGATTTCAACTGTTTACTATCACAAGAAGAAAAGAGGGGTGGAAAGAAGTTTTCTTTTTCTCAAGGTCCGCAAGAAATAACTGCCTTTATGTCTATAAATGATCTACATGATGTTGGGTTGATGGGGCCGAAATTTACGTGGTGCAACAATAAAAATGGGAATGCTCATATTCTTGAAAGGCTAGATAGGTTTCTTTTGAACAGTAAAGCATTGAATGAAGTTCATAATGCTGTGGTAAGACATTTGGCAAGGATTGCATCTGATCACAGTCCTTTAATTCTTAGAATTTTCAATGATAAATTACACCAAAATAGATTTCTTAAGTATGAAGATGTTTGGGCTTCTTTCCCGGCTTCAAAAGCAATTGTTCTAAAGGCTTGGAACAAACCGGTTAGAGGGTATGCAATGAATGTCCTTAATTTTAAGTGCAAGAGGGCTTTGAGAGCTCTTCATTATTGGAGCAAAGAAAAACTAAAAAAATTTCTGGAAATCAAATATTTGTTAAAGAAGTAGATCGCAAATCTGCAGCTAGAAGAATCTTATGGGCAAGGTCTTTCCAATGAAAAACTATTACTATTAAGAGCAAAAATTCATGAATTCAATGTGAATTTGGCATGGATAAGTACATGGTGGAGACAAAGAACAATGTTGAAGTTGATTCAGGAAAATGATATGAATTCTAAGTTTTTCCATTCCTTTGCTAACTGAAGAAGAACGGGAAACACTATTTGCCAACTGAAAAATGAAGATGGGATTATGGTAGAGGAGCAAGCTGAAACTGAAGAAATTTTGATGGATTTCTTTAGCAAAAAAATTGAAGAGTAGAAGTTACAGCTTAGATGGATGGCCTCCAGTTTTGAAGACTCTTTCTAAATCAGATTGCAATCTACTAGAAGCTGAATTCTCCTACTCATAATTGGAAACTATTATTAAAAATAGTGGTACTAACATCTTTCCTGGTTTAGATGGTGTTACATATTCATTTTTTAAAAACTATTGGCACATAATAGGGAATGAAGTTTGGCTTGCGGTACAGCATTTCTTTGTGACAGGGAAGCTCTGTTCTAAATGGAAAGAATCTATGGTGGTTCTCATCCCTAAATTGTTGAATCTGATTATTCCCTCAGGTTTCTATCCAATCAGCATTTGTGGTACTTTGTACAAGATTATTGTAAAATGTTGCTAAATAGGCTATTGAAGGTTGTTGGTGGGCTCATTTCTGAAGTGCAAGCAGCTTTTATAAGAGGTAGATCTTTATCTAATCATATACTTTTATCTCAAGAACTGTTTAATAAACATAGATTTTCTAAGTCAAAGAAAGGATGGGTGGCTATTAAACTTGATATGGAGCAAGCTATGATAGTATTGCTTGGGAAACCTTGAGATTAGTATTGGATAGTATGGGATTTCCTATCAAATTTTTTAATCTAAATATGGAATGTGTGGAGAATCCAAAATTTTTTATTATGATCAATGGTAAAATTTTGAAGGGAATAAAAGCAAATAACGTATTTAGACAGGGTTGTCCACTTTCTTCCTATTTGTTTATACTTTGTTCTCAAATTTTAACAAATGATTTGGGACATAGAGGAAGGAATTTTGGGATAAAAATTTCTGCAAATGCCCCTAGAATATCACATCTTTTGTATGCAGATGATATCCTTTTGTTTTCCCAAGCTAAGATGAACTATATGAGGAAATTCAGAAGAATTATTTTAGCTTTTTGTAGCCAAACTGGATAGTGTATTAATGAACATAAACAATTAATTCTGTTTGGGAGTTCCATTAAAAGGAAGAGGAAAAATGCTATATCAAAATTATGGAAATTCAAAACTTTGAATGAATTGACTTATCTTGGAATTAAGATGGTGTTGAGAAGATTGGTTGCTTCAGATTTCAATTATATCCTTGAGAAGGCTGCTGCTAAACTTAATGTATGGGGCAATCAGATGATTTGTTTAGCTGGAAGAATTGTACTGGTAAAATCGGTCATGTCCTCATTATCGGTTTTTGTGGCTGCTCATTTGTTGGTACCAATGAGTATTCTTAAAGAGTTGGAAAAAGCTTCTAGGAGTTTTATTTGGGATAGGCAAGGAGGAATTCACGGTTTACACTATATGGCTTGGGAGGACATGTGTAAAACCTAAAAGGAAGGAGGCCAAGGAATACATTCGGTGGTATCTATTGCAGGCCCCCTAAGAGCAAAATTTTCCTGGAGCTTTTTAAAGAAAGTAGATTCTTTGCTTAGTAAGGCTTTGTTGGCAAAGTATGGTGCTAATTTTTGGGAAGCTGCTAGCAAAGGCAGTAAATCTACAACTTGGAAGATTTTATCTAATGGAGCTCAATCTCTTCAATTCATCCAATTACAAAATGGAAGATTGCATCAGGTAATTATATAAACATCTTCAAAGATGTATGGATTCTAGATATATGTCTAGATAGATGGCCAACTATTATTGCAGTAGGGAACTTTGATTTTTCATCGCTTGAGAATTTTACAATATATGGTAATTGGAAGAAGGATCTTCTAAATAACCTTTTTGGGGAGCCACTAGTGGAGCTTATTCTTTAAATTGAAATTTTTGCTAATCAAAGGGAGGATAGCTTGGAATTAAGGCATAAATTCTATGGTAAGAGTATCACTGCTTTGGCTTCTCATTCTAATGATATGGAGATCATATCTGTGGACTATGGAAACTGGCTGAAAAAACTTCAACTTAATCCTAGAGTTTAATGTTTTTAGTGGCGGCTTTTTAATGATGCAATCCCTACAAATGGATTTTTGATGTACCGAAGACTGTTGGGACATAGTTTATGTCCTAGAGGCTGAAATGGAGAGGAAAATTCTAATCGTGTTATGGTTCATTGCTTAAAGCTACATCAAGCTATAGACGTGCTAAAGGATTGGGGATTTCCGGTTCCAATTTTTTCTTCAACTAGAGAATGTAAAATTCTATTGGAACGGCTAGCTGTGGATAATAAGCTCATTGTAAAATTCAATTGGAATGGATAGCTGTGGATAATAAGCTCAATGCAAAATTATATTGCTCGTTGGTATATTTCTCATGGAAAAGTAGAAATTTGGTCAAACATGGAGAGCAAGAGCTGAGTTTAAACTATATAGCTTCCAATGCTATTAGTTTTGCATCAATATCAAAAGTTAATCTGTTCGTGGACCACTGGGGTGCTAACTAGCCAGATCGGCTGTTTTCTCATTGGCACCCTCTTCCCCCATGATGTATTAAGGTAAATCTTGATGTTGCTTTAACAAGATCCAATAATGGTGGGATTGGTGGAGCTTTTAGAGATTCAAAAGGTAGATTATTACTAGCTTTTGGAATCAATTGCATTCATTGGGATAGTGGTTTGTTGGAGCTGATTGCTTTTCGTTCATTGAAAAAAAATCATCATGGAATGGATGTTGGATGCAAAAGGGATAATTATTGAAGGAGATAATCTCAACATCATCAAATATTTGCAAAAATCTGTGGATAAAGGGAGTCGAAATGTACATAATGAAGAACTTGAGGATCTCTCATTTTTGGATGTCTTCGGTAACATCATATTTCATTTTGCAAATAGGAATTGTAATAAGTTAGTTGATTTATGCGCTGAAGTTGCATTAAATGATGATTTTATTTGGGAAGATTTGAGTAGCAATAAGGTTCCTCCTTTGTTTATCAAATTGTTAAAGGAGGATTGTGATAGATGTTCTATCACTTAGTAGTTTGTAATAGACATTTTTAAAGCTTTTATTTTACTTTATTTTATATTTTATGCCCCTTTATCTTAAAGTCCAAAACTAGTAATTAATATTGGGTACATAAATTTTTACTCGAAATAACTAGTAGTGACCCTTATGAGTCCTAAAAACTATCTTGTATACATCTCCTGACTTCATTTTGATATGATGGTATCCTAACTTTAGGGGTATTATCCAGAAAATGACTGCTCCAAAAATCTCATCCAACAACTCATCAATCACAGGAAAAAAAAACTTGTTCAGTATAGTTTCCTTCTTCAGAGCCCAGTAATCTATGCAAAACCTCTAGCTTCAATTTTCAAATTACAGATTTTCATTTAATCATTATGCTCCCTTATGATTAAGCAATCCCAATTCTAACTCAGTGAAAGTCCATACTCTTGTTAGTTGGTGAATTTTATAATCTCTTGTGCATGTGCTCTAGTGATAGAACCTTCATAATTTTTGGAAATTAGATTGCAAATTAATATATCAAATGATTGAAGATATTCCATCATTCTACCTTTCAAATTTAGGCTTTGTTTATGAAAACTTTCTTACTACTTCATAAAGTAACTTTCTAGTACAAAATTTTTTTGAATTATATATTTTTGTACTAAAATGCTATTTTAAAAAATAGAAAGTTGATCCCAAATAAAGCTTTAATAATATACTTTCAAACAAGGGTGGTTGGGAGTTAGTGCCCTTCATTAATCTTACACATGATGCATATAAGAAATAAAAAAACACCTCAATATGACAAAAATGAATGGTTTAAAAATAAGTACAAGCAATAAAAAAATAATAGATAATGAACTATTCAATAGATTAAAGTCCATAAAGGCTTACAAAGATCCATAAAGCCTATTAATTTTAAATTTTAATAAACTAATTTAGGCCTAATTTCTAAAAACTCTATTTAATTAGTGTTAAGAGAGTTGCTATTTGCATGTTTTATACTCTTGCAACTTATATTTTTTTGATGATTTCAAATATTATTATTTTATGTATAGATATCTCCTAACACTTTTTGAAAGATTTGTTTTTGCTCTAGTGTGTACTAACATTTCAGGAAAATTAACTCCAAACTATGAAGACTTCAAATCAAATTCTTAATCCAATCATTTGTAAATTAAAAGCTTTAAAAATGTCTTTGAATTGAGAGGGAGTGATTGAAATTGAGTGAATATTCACAACACACACATATGGGAGAATAATTTTTGTGAACTGATCGTACGGGACGAACATAGTTTGTACGGGACGATCATGTAAATTAACCCCTCAGAAGAGCAATGGATCGAACAAGCAGTGAGAAAATTTTTTTAAGTCCTAATCGTCAGGACGAATTTAATATTCATCCCAGGACGAAGTCCTCTAGATTCTCACTTTGCACTGTTCATCCAGACGAAATGCATGGTTCGTCTCTGGACGAGATTCTCTCTTTAAAATTGTCCAGGATGAAATTTACCCTTCGTCACTGAATGAAACTCTCTGTTTAAAATCAACCAGGATGAAACTCGTTCATCCCAGGACGAACCGAACCTACTTACCACAGTTGATTACGTCCTGCAGGGATTTGGAAACCGACCTATGTAATAACCGTTTCGTACCGAACGTACCTAGTTTGTACGGGACGATGATCGTGTATGAACATAGTTTGTACCAATATACATTAGGATCATTTTCGACACTTTAAGTAAAATCGTCTGGGACGATCCACAATCGTACGGGACGATCCACTGCGTACAGAATTGAAAATTTGCAAATTTTGGGCAGTTTTTCTTGTCTTTCCTATATATAGTCCAAATTAGACTGCCACCAAATCTTTTTGGTCATTGATCTTCGTGCCTATTGAAAGAAGACTCTAGGAGAGAGTGAGAGAGAGCATTCAAAGAAGGATTTCTTACACTGGAGCGTGAAGGCTTTGCTTGGTGTTCAAAGGTAAGATTTTCTACTTGTGATTTGAGATTACTTCATTCTTTTCATTCTTCCTTCTAGATTTCTTGTGAGGAGATCTGTCAAGGATCGGGTTCTCTGCCCACACTAGGAGAGTGTGAAAGGATGAAGGGTTCTCTACCCACACTAAAAGAGTGTAAAAGGACGAAGGGTTCTCTACCCACACTAGAAGAGTGTGAAAGGACGGATGGTTCTCTGCCAACACTAGGGATAGTGTAAAAGGATGACGGTTCTCTGCCACTCCGGGTAGTGGTGGAAAGAGTGTTTGTAAAGGCTTCTCCGCCTTGGTGTGGGTGCAAAAGGAGAGACACTATTGGTATTAGTGCAATACTCAGAGGGTGCCTCTGGGGAGTGGATGTAGGTCTGGTTCAGACCGAACCACTATAAATCTTGTGTCGTTTATTTTTACTATTTTTTTTATTTTTCGCATTTGACTGTTTAAAAAGTTCTGGTTGAAAAAAATTTTATAAAATTAATTAAAATTTATTTTCGGTTCAACTCATCTTAAAGAGGGATAATTTTTAACTACCAATTCACCCCCCCCCCCTTGATAGTCGTAGTACATTAACTTAGGTTTAACAACCTATTCACTAGCCTCAACAATTAGTTGATAGTAAAACTTCATATGCCATTATGAACATAGTTCAACTTTGAAAATGATTACTTTTATAATGTGTAAGAAATAATATATTTAATTTTCATCATTTAAGATTACACATTCCTCACGTGACTGCCTTATAAAAAACTTAAGATATTATTGGCACTATAATTTTTACTAATCTAATTTCCCTATCATTATATGCTTTAGGTATTCTAATAGTGTATACATTACCCACACAAACTTAATTAAATCCATCACTGTAAATTCCTTTATTTAATTTGTGGTCATCAAAATTTAACGCATTCATCGGCTCATAGAATTGACAATAAAAATTACCATTTCACTTTGCCAACCTTCATCCACTCATAATACATGTCGATGATTATGTGTAATATCACTAAGTTGTTTCTTATTTTGTCCACAACAACAAACATTTGTTGACCTTTTTCTTAGCTAAACCATTGGGTCAAAGGGTTGACCTGGTCAAACTGACCAAGTCAGGCCCTAAGACCACTCCCAATCGATTCAGTGGGTCAACCTGAGTCTATTAAGTCCAGACCAGGCCCTGGTTCAACCGGGTTGACCATGTAAACCTGGGTTGACCCAAATCGATCCAAACTCCTATTTAATTTCAAATCTGATTCAAAGCTTCTCATGCTCAATTCTCTCCTCCCTTGGACTTAATAGGTCAAACCCAACCTACTGGGCCCAAACCAATGCCATGGCCTGCATAGGTCAAATCAAATTCAAATTAAATCCAAGCCCCATCTCTTGCTCAAACCACCACCCCATTGGACTTAATTGACTAGGTTGACCAAGTCAACCTTTGACTTGTTCAACCCAAGTCTTAATGGGTCAATTTGACCAATTTAAGCCCAATTAAAGCCCTTTAGTGCAATTGAACCCTTCCTAATGGGTTTTAATTCAAACCCACGTCTAAATCCCTTGATTTCCCACCTAATTAGCTTGAGATCTAATAACAGACATCTGTGATAGGTCTAGGGTTATAAATAGATATTTTAAGGTTCTTTGAAAAGACCTTTTTCTATGTTCTCTTTTCCTAAGCTCTCTCAAGACGAAATAGTTTATGTGAGAGCTCTCCCCACCTTCCTCCACCTTCCCCAAGTAAAATTCGATCGATCATACCAGCCGACGGTGAGATCTCTGGCAACCCAAGGGCTTAGACGTCCAAGCTTCTATATAGCTCGATCCGGTGCATTCTAGACCATGATTTTGGGAGGAGGAGATACAAGGACAGTCTACAAGCTCAAAAAAAATCAAGACCTTGAAGATTCCAACGTATAATTTTATAAGAAACCCTTAAATTTGATCAAACAATTAGAGTTAATTTTTAGGAGCCTTTAGAGCCCTTAATTAACAAACCCTAATTTACCCATTATTAGAGCCCCTATAACTTCAAAAATTTTTAATAAATCTTTTTCAATTAAAAAATTACCTATAATAGTTCAAACTCTTCAAGATTTAATCCTTAATCTTAGATAATTAGGGCCCCTTAATTGGACTTTAATTTGAGCTATAATTTAATTTCAACTAAAAATTACATTTTTTCCCTAATTAAATAATTAAAAATATTAAAAATTCCAAAATTTTATCCAAATACTTGGGAACAGATCTTTAGGTCATTCCTGATCTTTTGGGGTGATTCTAATCAGTTTAGGGTTAATTTGGATCAAAACCCCTAAAATACCCCTTATTAAATAATTTCTATAATTCCTTAATTGCACGAATCTTTAAAAATTCATAACTTAGTCTAGAAAACACCAAATCTAGAAAACTCAAAGCCTATCTACTCCCTTTAAGGCCTAATGTTTAACCCCCAAACTTAGCCTTATTCCAATAGTGACATTTTGGACCCCCTTAGCCTAGTACATAGGAGGACCCTTGACCTTCTAAATTTGGCTAATATAATTTAAACTTTTAAGATCACTACCATAAATATTAAAATTGATCTACAAACTAAATTAACTAAAATAGACCCTATTACATTAATACTTAAACATTAAATATAAGTTTTCTTTTCAAACCATCAACAAATTTGAACTCTACACAACTTGAACTAAATACTCTATATAGGACCTATCCAAAGCCACACAAGCCTATTACATACACATATAATCATTTTCTAGGGAAACACTTCTAGTTCTAGGATTAGGGGTAATGTTTCACTTCTTTCTGCTTTAGTGATATGATGCTATTGTGTGTGACACATACGATTGAGTGATGTGTTTTATTCTGTTATGTTGTTATTGAGCTTTATTTTATTATGTCTTCTATACACTAGTTGTGCTGTGATTTGTGTTTTAGATTGTCCATGAGCTTCGGTATTTTTATACTAATTCAATCTTATGCAGTTGGCCACGCTCACGCAACACTAAAATAAAGGGGGCCAAAATTATTAAAAGCATTAAAACTAATATTGTCTTATGCAGATGTTCTAGAGACTGCTTAGCCCTCTTTAAATTAAAAGAGTGTGGCCAAGTGTGTTTTCTTTTATGCGGAATATTAACTTCTTATGTTTTTATATCAATTGCTTAAAATATTTTATTAGGATAACCATGCAGGAGTCCTGGGTCACATGCATCTTGATGCATCTCTCTTTCTCCTTTCTACAAGACACCTTTCTACCTGTGGGTAGAGTCTAGATAATCTGACCTATGAGGATGAAGTGTCGGACCTGGTAAGGCCTAGTCTTTTTTAAAAAAAATTTTGATAAGCCTATTTTTTAAAAATTTTAAGAATATTTGATTTGTAGATATTTAACTAACATGCATTACATTAGAAACTCACTAAATTAAAATTTAATTGCATTAACTATAGGAGCATTCACCCCACATAAGTGTAAGGCCAATTAGGAAACACTATAGACGTTGGTCTTACTTCCAAAAAAAAAGACTAAACTACCTACCCATTTTTCATAAATACTAGATAGCATGAATTTTACGCGCTTAGGTGGTTAGTTGGCTTTCTTTTTCAGGCAGGCAATAAGACCAGAAGCATTAGCTAGGACACGAGTGTTAGTGTTGGGTATAACACTAAACCCACCTTAGATCTAAGATTTGAGGCTACTATATTGGGTAAGTCCCTTCTCTTTAGGAGCTATAAATCCTACCTATATGCATCATATAGATAATGCCACTTCTATCATTTCTCTCTACTTGATTTGAGTGATTGATTTCTTTTCTCCTGACTCTTCTCATTGTCTTAGTCCCTCTGGATGCTGAAAGGGACCGTGCATATTAAATAAGCCACTTGAGCCCTTCTTTCCCTTTGAGTAGGAACTTTCTAGTCTCCCTTTGTGTGCCAATCCCTTATCTGGAAAGAATAATGTCAGATCCTTAATTGAGAGTTTTCTTGGACCCTAGCCTCGAGATGTAATTAACCACACGGGCTTGTGCCCGTGGGAAATGAAACTCCACCATCAAATAAACCTTACTCAAGCTGATGTATTGGGTGGGGAAAATCCCATGACACTGAACAGGTCATGCATATTATCACCCATCGGGGTGCGCTGGTGAGAGCCACTATCCTCAATGGTTGATCATATGTAGGATCTAATATGCCCTCCCATTAGCCCGCTTGTGAGGAGCGCAGAAGTCTACGATCATCTCTATACCTCGAGGTGGTGCGATCGTATACCCTCTGCACTTTGCTTCCACAACGATGTCCTTTCAGAGGTCACAACATCTACTAAATGAAAATGCATGATATTCATAGTCAAACACTGATGTCAACATCCAACTCTTAATGCATATTATTGCCCTTCACTGATGTTTATCACTTCCACAACATCTAACCAACATCACAATACATCATAATCAATCAACATCTGGTTATATTCAATTCGAAGTGTTATATATTGTCCCTTATCAACACCTACTTGCTCATAACATCAAATGTACTAATGGTTGGAGCCAATAGACAGATTGCTGGTAAGCATTCTAGCAAGAAGGATAAATAGAGAAAATAATAACCAGGTGGAATAAAATGCAAGTAGTTTCATTGCATTCTACTATAGCAAAGTTGGTATATTTATATAAGTGTAAGCAAAGTGAGGAAAAGACTAAACCACCCTAGCTAGTTACAAAAGTGAAAAGTAGCACGCCTGAGCTGAGCAGAGGAGGTGGCGACATTAACTGAAGAAGACGCAAATAGATATGTCAGCTGGAACACAAAGTTGGTGGAGCTGAAGAAGCCGAAATACTCATCACCATCCCTCAAGTTGATGTGTGGAACAATCATTAACTTAGATCATAGGGTATGTAGTATAACTGAGGAAAGTGACTTTGTAAAAATAACTGCAACTTGATAGAAGGTAGATATATGTTGAACAATAAGATGCTTAACTTGTATAGAATCATAAATGAAGTGATGATCTATCTCAATGTTCTTCATGTGGGCATAGAAGATTGGATTATTAACGATCAAGATAGCCTAAATATTATTACAGAAGATGGGAGTTGTAGGAAGAGAAAATCAAAAATCCTAGAAAAGGTGACGAACCTAAATCAAGTCGGCTGCAACATCAACAAGTGAGTGATATTTGACTTTGATGGAGGATCTTGCAACTGTGGACTGCTTCTTAACAGGCCAACTGATGAAAGCTTGACCTAGATAAATATAGAAATCGGTCGTTAATTTCAGATCTATAGAGTCTCCTACCCAATCTTAATCCAAAAAGAATGAGAGAGTAAGTTTTGTATTCAGAAGGAAGAGGTTGTAGTCGAGTGTGCCCTGTAAATAGTGAAGTAGTCTTTTGAGAAGGTGAAAATGGAGTAGCAGTGGCTGATGCATATATTGGCAAAGTTTATTTGCAGTAAAGGCGATATCCAGTCTAGTAGACGATACATATTGTAGGGAATTGGCTAGTTGGCGGAATAATTGGGATTAGCTAAACGGTAGCTGAAAAGATGGATCAGTGGGTAATTTGAGGGGGAGGGGGATTAATGGTTTGCAATTTGTCATAGCAGTAGTGGAGAGGATTTATTTAATACAAGGTTGTTGGAGAGGAGATAGCTGGAAGCAAAACGGGTGATATCAATGTCGAGAAAGCAAAAAAGCTAACCGAGATTACGAATATGAAACTTAAGTTGAAGATTGTGTATAAAGGAGGAGATGAAGATTGAATCATTACCCGTGATGAGGATGTCATCAATGTAAATGAGGATACAAATAGAGAGGTGATCCTTGTGGAGAAGGAGGTATAAGGGATCGGCAGAACTGACCATAAAACTAGGGCAGTGAGGTATGAGAATAACTTTGCAAACCATGATTGAGGGGCTTCTTTTAAGCCATAAAGAGCTTTATGTAGTAGGAAAACATTGTTTGGGTATTGAGGATCATGAAATCCTTGAGGTTGTGTTATGTAGATGGTTTCATCAAGTTTCCCATGTACAAAGGATTTGACAACATCTAGTTGAAGTATTGATCATATGTGGTGGAGGGCAATTGTAAGGAAAAGATGAATTGTTATGAATTTGACAACAGTATTGAAGGTTTCGTGGTAGTCAACCCCGTATTCTTGCTTGAAACCTTGAGAAACTAGGTGTGCTTTATGGCAAGGTAAGGAGTCATCAACAAGATGTTTAATTTTGTAAATCCATTTGCAACATATAATAAGTTGATTGGAGGGAGGAGGTACAAGAGACCATGTGCTTGGAGCTTGAAGAGCATTGAATTTGGCGGGTATGGCATTACTCCATTTTGGGAGTTTGTTGGCTATAATATAACATGTAGGAGTGGAATGTATAGTGTGGTGAAAGTCAAGAATGACTTGTGGTTTAAGTGAGCTGGTATGAAGTATTATAAACATGAGGTAAGAGGGAGGTATAACTGGCTGTGGTGTGGGAATGTGAGAGGAGGTAGTAGAGGTTTCTGAAGAGGGTGTGGAAGATAGGGAATCATGAAGAGAGGCTAATGTATGAGGGGAGGTAGGAGTAGGTGGTATATGAATTGTAGAACAGGTAATATGGGGTGGGGGGGGAGTGAAGGAAAGGTTGTTTCACCGAATGTAACATGCTGAGAGATATGTATTTTGTCGATACCGGGGTTATAACAATTTTAACCTTTTTGTTGAAGAGGGTAGCCAAGGAAAATGCAAGGAGTAGATCTGGGTGCTAATTTGTGAGGAGCATAAGGTCTAATCCTAGGGGAAAGCTGTAAAACCCCTCCAAAGCTATTTTTTTAGTGCTGTTAGTCCCGGACGAACTGGCCTTAGTACGGGACAAACTGAAGAAATTGTGAAGAAATCTGTATGGTTTGTCTGTACGAACCTGGAAGGGTCGGGACGAATCGCCGGGACGAACCAAATAGAGAGTTTCATCCAGGGAAGAAGAAATTGGAATTTATTTTCGTCTGGACGATTTGAGTCTAGAGAAGATCATCCCAGGACGAATCGGGACATCGTCCGGGACGATCCTGCTTAATAAATATCTAATTGGTGTTGTTTTTGAAGAGAGAGAAAGTCCATGAGAGAGAAAATCGTGGAAAGAGGAAGAAAAGTGGATTTTTGAGCGACTTCGACTCGTTTTCGTCCGTCGCCGTAGTTGGAAAAGTTGATCGACTCGAGGTAAGGCACATTTCGCCTTTCTCAATTTTTAGAAACATGGATTTTGACGACTTTTCTATTCCGGATTTTGTTTCCGTTAGCAAATTTCTTGTATTATTTTCTTCTGACAAAGGTTTTACCACATAACTTTTGATATGTTTTTGAGATGATAATTATGCACATTTTGAGTATGTTTTGGAAGATTTTTACCGGGTATTTTGAATTCTGCTGAGTTTTATTCGAATAACAATTTATCTGGATGTCTGATATTATTACTTCAGTACAGTAAAAGTTTTATAATGTTGTTGTAAATATTCTGTGATAATATGGTAAATTTCTGAATCTGTGAATTTTGTGTAAATTCTGTATACTGTCGTTATGCCGCTGATTTTTCGTACGAATTCTGAATTTTCTGAATTGATACATTGAATAAATTGAAGTGTTTGTATGCTATCAGAAGGGAGTTATAAGGGGTCTGGATCCTTTGAGATTCTGTAAGTGTCAGGGAAATCTAAAATGTGCTATGAAATCTAAAAATAAGTTATGTTCCGGAAATTACGTATATCTGTTCTGTTCTGGTGCTATAAGCACAAAGGGAGACATAAGAGGCCAGAATCCGTCGAGATTTTGTAAGTGTTAGGGAAGGGAGGCATAAGGGGACAGAATCCGTAGAGATTCTGTAAGGATCTGGAAATCTGAAATCTAATATGTGATATGTTATCTGAAATCTGATGTTTAATATCTGATAATCTGTGTTGTGACTTATATGATAAGTTTTATAAATTATCTGATTAGAATTATTTGATATGAATGTGATTTTATTTGATTTCTGTACGATTCTGGTTATTTCGTACGATTCTGTCTGCTCTGTGACTTGAAAGCTTTATGATATCTATTTTGAACTCCGATTCGGCAGGACTTCAA
Source organism: Dendrobium catenatum (assembly GCF_001605985.2). Classification (NCBI taxonomy): domain Eukaryota; kingdom Viridiplantae; phylum Streptophyta; class Magnoliopsida; order Asparagales; family Orchidaceae; genus Dendrobium; species Dendrobium catenatum. The sequence goes on along the minus strand of NW_021319302.1, from coordinate 666,275 downwards.
TTTTTTGTATCAGTTGTTTGATTTCTGTTGATCAAGTATCTGTTATATGATTTCCGTACGGCTATTTTCTGATGTGAATTTCTGATGATTTTGATTGGTGAGTGATGACTTGCTGAGCTGTTAGCTCATCCTTGTTTTCTGCGTGGTTTTCAAGTTCTGGGAAAAGGAAGGAGGTCTTGGACTAGAAGTTCTGTGTCTGATCTGAGATTAGGTATTTATACTTTTGATTTTATACAATCAAGGCTTTTCTAATCTGTTCTGTTATTTCTGTCTGAAGCCATGGATTATATTATTTATGATTATTCTGATGAAGGAAAAGATAGATGAATTGTTCTGTATTTAGATGTTTATAGTAGCTCTGTGCTTTTCTATCTATTTAATATTTAGAAGAAAGTCTAAAGCAAATTCCAAAGCTAGATCATGGATTTGCAATAGTTCCGTCGCGACCCGATGCGAGCGGGATCCGTCCCGGTCGGGTTGGGTCGTGACAAACTTTAGTGGTATCAGAGCAATGGTTTTGGAATTTGGATTGTAAGACATAGCTATAGGAATTGATCTATAAGTCTGTTGGGGTAGTTCTGGTTTGTCTGGTTTTTTATTATGTTATTTTATGCCTAGTTTTCTGTGTGATTATGGATCTGTCAGACCCAGATATGACAGATGGGTAGAGTGCTAGTCAGGCAGCTCCGATGAGTAGTACTGCCCCAGTGGTTGGTTCTGATACACTTTCTCAGTTTGATGCATTGGTTGCTCAGATGATGAGCGAGACTCAGAGTAGAGCCTCTATTGTTCGATCTGAGGATGTGATAGACATCTACAGATGTTTCTGAGATTGAAACCTCCAAGGTTTGAGGGCACAGTTGAGCCCAGAGCAGCTGAAGAGTGGCTGAGAAGGTTAGAGAAGACTTTTGACGGTATGCAATATCCATCGGACAGGAAGGTACTGCTGGCAGTTTTTCTATTGGATGGCGAGGCTGAGCGTTGGTGGATGGGCCAGCAGGAGGAAAAGTTCCAAGGAAAGTCAAACTCTTTGATTTCTTGGGAAGAGTTTTCTAAGGTATTTCGATCGTGGTTTGTACCTCCTTCTGCAAGATAGAAGATGCAGGAGACTTTTCTGAAGCTAGTTCAGGGGAGCAGGACTGTGATGCAGTACGAGGGAGAGTTTATTGATTTAGCCCGATATGCTCCGCAGTTGGTAAGTACTTTTGCTGAGAAGTGCCATAGATTTCTGAGTGGACTACGAGATAGTCTGAGGCAGCCCCTGGTACCATTTCATATTTCTGATTTCTCTGAGCTTGTGGAGAGAGCTCGTTTGATAGAGAACGATTTGATGGCTACTCAGCAGCGGTGGACTACAAGTAGGAAGAGATTCGGGGGTGATGCTTTTAGCAGTGGTTCCTCTGGCAAGAGGAGATTTGTTTCTGGAGACCCCAGGAGGAGTGGACAGTCGGGATCCACTATAGTTTCTGGTACTACCGCTACTAGTACGACAAGTTCTGGATCTGTCAGTGGGGCACCTGTGTGCCAAAGTTATGGACGATGACATTTTGGCCAGTGCTACAGGATGACTGGTCAGTGCTTCAGATGTGGTCAGCCAGGACATCAGATTGCAGAGTGTCCACAGGCTAGATTTGATAGATGATCTGAGTTCCGATCTGATAGTAGACTTGTTGGTTCAGCAGGAAGGTTGAGGATTATTCCTCCACGTACTGTGACTGAAGGATCCTCTGGTAGAGGTGGTGGGTCATTTTTTGGCACGAAGACCACCTACTTGTAGTCAGCGGGAGTCTAGTAGTTCAGTAGCTCCAGCTCCAGTTCAGCCATGTGTATACAGCTTGAGTCAGCATGAAGCTTGAGATGCTCCAGATGTGGTGACAAGTATGATTTATATTTCTGAACATCCCTGACGTGTTCTGTTTGATTCTGGAGCCAGTCACTCGTTTCTTTCCGAGCACTGTTTTGATGCTTTGCATATGGATTCTGTTTTGCTACCGGTTTCTCTTTCCGTTATTTTGCTGGCTGGAAGCAATTTGATCGTCCGGAAATTTTGTTTTTGTGAGCTTGATATTTCAGGCAAGAAATGGAAGTCAAGTTTGATTTTGTTGTCGATTTCTTCTTACGATGTGATTTTGGGTATGAATTGGCTGAGTCTGTAAGAGGCTCAGATTGACTGTTTGAAGAAGCAAGTGAGCTTGCTTATGGATGGTGAGAGATGTGTATTTCAAGGATTATGAGGTGTTCTATCTTGTCTGATTTCTATGTTGGAAGTCAGAAGAATGTGGAAGAAGGGTTGCCCGGTATTTTTGACTTCTATACGGGATATGAACCTAGATGTGGGTTCTATTTCTGATATACCGATTGTATGGGAGTTTTCTAATGTATTTCCTGAGGAATTGATTGGTTTACCTCCGGATCGAGATGTTGAGTTTTGTATTGATGTTTTTTCGGGTACAGCTCCAATATCAAAAGCTCCGTACAGGATGGCACTGAAAGAACTTTCTGAGTTGAAAGTTTAGCTCCAGGAGTTGGTGGATAGAGGATTTGTTCGTCCTAGTGTTTCTCCATGGGTAGAACCTGTACTATTTGTGAAGAAGAATGATAGAACACTCTGTATGTGTGTTGATTACAGAGATTTGAATAAAGTCACGATCAATAACAAATATCCATTACCACGGATTGATGACTTGTTTGACCAGCTTTCTGGTTCTTCTGTATTTTCAAAGATTGATTTGAGATCTCGATACTATCAGGTGAAGGTGAAGGAAGCTGATGTGTTGAAGACAGCTTTCAGTACTCGGTACAGGTGTTGACCTCGATTTTGCCCAAACCCTTGGTCAAAGGGTCGACTTGGTCAAATTGACCAAGCCAGACCCCAAGACCCTCCCCAATGGATTCAATGAGTCGAGTCGAGTTTGTTGAACCTGGACTTGGGCCCTGGGTCAACCCAGTTGACCAAGTCAACCAGGGTTGACCATCTAGACCATTAAGAGTCCCAAATCAATTTAAATCCAATCTAAACCTACTCATGGCTCGAACCCTCATATCCCTTGGTTTACTTGACTGGTTTGACCAAGTCAAGCTTTGACTTGGTCAAATCTAGCCATTAATAGGCTAAATTAACATATTAAAGCCCAATTAGAGCCCATTCATTGCTCTAATCAATGCCAATTGAATCCCCTTCGTTTTGAAACTCCAAATCCCACCCAAATCACTTGATCTAGCCTGGTGATGGACGGTGGATCGAATCGTGGCCGTTGAGATTCAATTCAAGCCTTTAAATAGTGATTTTAGGGTTCCAATTGGGGCATCTTGCAATCTATTCCCCTGAGGCCCGAGAGTTTTTGTTTGAGAGCTCCTGAGACCTTCCCCCATCCTCCACGATCAAACCCGACGGCCAGGACCCCCGCCGGCGGCGAAATCCGGCGAGACCGACCGCCCTCCTCTCTTCAGCTCGATTTCTGTTCGATCTAGATAGTTTCAGAGCCAGAGTTCAACAGAGGAATTGTTCTAGAGGATCCCACGAGTCCAACGAGCCCAAGATCTTCCGAATCCACCGTGTGGATTGAGGTATATCTTAAACCCTAGTTCAGAACACTTAGGGTTAATTAGCATTGTGATTAGTGAATATTAATTAAAAATAAACGTTCCCCATCGATGCTCTTCACTAGTAGAAGCTAGATCTCAAATTTCGTAGCGTTTGGTCCAGCCGTTTGTGAGAACGAAGCGAAAATAGGGTTAGAACTCTCGGTCCGGTCGGCTCCCAGGCGTGTGCACTCAGGACCGTTGATCTCGCCGATCAACGGCTCAGATCGCGTGGATCTGGGCACTCGTTCGACCGGAGGTTAGATCCTGCCGTGTATTTCCTCATCCGACGCGATCAGGGCCCTCCGTTTGAAACCACGCGGATCGGACGGCTTGGAGCCGTTGCCCACGTGGATGAGTGGGAGGCGGCTTGATTGCCGCATGATTGCGGCAATCATTGAGCCGCCGCCAATGATTGGCCGCAACCGCGGACCCAATCATGCGCCGCCATGTGTCCCGCGGGTCCCGCCACCATTAGTTTAAATTAAAAAATTTATTTTTAATATATTTTTAATCCAGAAACTTCAAAAATTCGTAGAAAATTCGTTTTTTGTCCGATTTTCGCGTATAATACCTCGTTTTGTTCGTATTTTCATTCTCTACCCTATAAAATTTTTTT
>NW_021319302.1:643017-661756 GCF_001605985.2 Dendrobium catenatum | reverse complement strand
GATCCGTGGAAGGGTCGGTAGAGGTAAGGAATTTTGCTTATTGGTTGTGGTTCTCTGCCAGCTTCAGGAGGAAGCAAAAGGAGGTAGGTTCTCTGCCTTGCCGGGGTGGCAAAAAGGAGGTTCTTGTGAGGGCTTCTCCGCCTAGCTGTGGGGGCTAAAGGAGAGTCACATTTTGTAGTGCAATACTTGGAGGGTGCCTCCAAGGAGTGGACGTAGGTCGAGTCGACCGAACCACTATAAATTTCTATGTTCTTTTTCTTGCTTCCGCACTTTTAATTCCGTATTTATTTCTTGTGGTGTGATTTGGTTTATACAATTTTCATTCTTTGAGAAAAGGAATTTTTAAAATACCAATTCACCCCCCCCTCTTGGTTAGCTTGGGCCAGTTCTATAGGGCTTAACATCCCTAACGAACTTTCAACCCTAGCAGAATGAAGTTATTTTGTACATATTGGCGTTTACTGAATTAAAAGATCAAGTCTGGAGTTTTGATCCTAAGGGAAAGGAAAAGGTCCATCCCTAGGGAATCGGGTTTGAATTGATTCTAGGGTAGTGCCTCGAAGGGTGTGCTCTACCACTAGTGAGTTGAATCCTAAGGAAAGGAAAAGTCTATCCCTAGAGGAAAAGAAAGTCTAGGTGATCGTGCAGAAAGTTAGAATTCCTAACTATAGAGGATCAAGTATGGGTTTTGATTCTAAAGGAGAGGGAGCCTAACCTTAGAAGATTAAGTTTTTATTTGTTATAAGGGAACGGAAGACCTAACCCTAGAGGATTGAGCTTTAAATTGGTTCTAAGGGAAGGGAAGGCCTAACCTTAGATGATTGAGTTTTGATTTGGTACTAGGGTAGTGCCATTAAGAGCGTACTCTACTACTAGCAGATCTAGTCCTAAGGGAAGGGAGTACCTAAACCCCAAGTAAGAGAAGGTTGGAATGATCATATAGGAAGGAAGAACTCCTAACTATAGAGGATCGAATTTGAATTGATACTAGGGTAGTGCTACGAGGGGCGTACTCTACCACTAGTGGATCTAATCCTAAGGAAAGGAAGCTCTAGGACTCACACCTAAACTTAAGGAAAAGAAAGTGACTGAACTATAGTGGGCCCCAACAGACTTAAATCCACTACTAGTTAGTCGAGATCCTAGGAGATAGGAAGCATAGGGACTCACACCTGCTCCTAAAGAATCAAATTTATATTGGGTTTTCAATGACTAACCTAACTAGAAAGCGCAGGGACTCACATCTAACTAGGAGAACTAGCCAAGGAGATAGACTGCCCGAATCTCTAAGGATTCGATAAAAGCTATTTATCCCGAATTGATTCTAATCCTAAGAAAAGGAAGTGCGGGGAATCACACCTATCCTTAAGGAAAAGAGGAAGTGACTGAACTATGATGGGGCCCAACAGGCTTAAATCCACAACTAGTTAGTTGAGATCCTAGGAGATAGGAAGCATAGGGGCTCACACCTACTTCTAAAGAATTGAATTTGTATTGGATTTTCAATGACTAACCTAGCTAGAAAGCACAGGGACTCACATCTAACTAGGAGAACTAGCCATGGAGATAGTCTGCTCGAATATATAAGGATTCGGCAAAAGCTATCTAACCTGAATTGATTCTAATCATAAGAAAAGGAAGCACAGAGACTCACACCTATCCTTAAGGAAAAGAGGAAGTGACTGAACTATGGTGGAGCCCAACATGCTTAATCCACTACTAGTAAGTCGATATCATAGGAGATAGGAAGCATAGGGACTCCCACCTACTCCTAAAGAATCGGATTTATATTGGGTGTTCAATGACTAACCTAGCAAGAAAGCGCAGGGACTCACATCTAACTAGGAGAACTAGCCACGGAGATAGTCTGCTCGAATCTCTAAGGATTCGGCAAAACCTATAAAACCTGAATTGATTCTAATCCTAAGAAAAGGAAGCGTGGGGACTCACACCTATCCTTAAGGAAAAGAGGAAGTGACTGAACTATGATGGGGCCCAATAGGCTTAAATCCACTACTAGTTTGTTGAAATCCTAGGAGGTAGGAAGCACAGGGACTCACACCTACTCTTAAAGGATCATATTTGTATTGGGTTTTCAATGACTAACCTAGCTAGAAAGCACAGGGACACACATCTAACTGAAGGAACTAGCCAAGGAGATAGTCTACCTAAACCTATAAGGATTTGGCAAAATCTATCTAACCCAAATTAATTCTAATCCTAAGGAAAGGAAGAACGGGGACTCACACCTAACCTTGAGGAAAAGAAAATGACTGAACTATGGTGGGGCCCAATAGGCTTAAATCCACCACTAGTTAGTCTAGATCCTAGGAGATAGGAAGCACAGGGACTCACACCTACTCCTAATGGATCAGATTTGTATTGGTTTTCAATGACTAACCTAGCTAGAAAGTACAAGGACTCACATCTAACTAGGGGAAAAGCCAAGGAGATGGTCTACCTAAACCTCTAAGGATTTGGCAAAATCTATCTAACCTGAATTAATTCTAATCCTAAGAAAAGGAAGCGCAGGGACTCACACCTATCCTTATGGAAAAGAGGAAACATAATTCTAGAATTTGGAAAATTTGAATGAGATTAAATTGAGCTCAGTTGGAAATTAAATATTTTATTGATTCAAAGATCGAGCTACATCAAGCATAATATCTCTTAAGGAAACACCCATTTACAGGAAGCATTGGGTGATTTCCCTTACAATCCACTAGCTAATACGAGCCTCTTTCGTATACTGTCTCTATTATGAAGGGTCCTTCCCAGGTTGGTTCAAACTTTCCACCGATCTTTCAGTGAGCTAAGATAGGCCTCTGAAGAACCAAGACCAAGTCGCCTACTTGGAAGGTTCTAGGTCGCACTAACTTATCATGAGCTTGAACCATTCAGGCTTTATACAATTCTAAGTTTTGTTAAGCTTGAAGATGATGTCCTTTAAGGCTTTCAAGTTCTTCTAAATGGAGTTGTGCATTCTGTTGAGTTGTGATCTGGTTATGGATTGCAATTCTGAGTGAAGGGATTTGAACTTCCAAAGGGAGTACGGCCTCAGACCCATACACTAGTATGAACGGTGTGGATTGGGTCGGGATTCGGTAAGTGGTCATGTAAGCCCACAAAGCTTCCACTAACCTCTTATCCCATTGACGTGTGTTATCATCTAGGGTCTTTTTGATGATTCGAACCAAGATTTTATTGAAGGCCTCAGCCAATCCATTAGCCCGGGGGTATTAGATTGTTGAGTATCTCCAATCAATGCCATGATGATTTGCAAAGTTATTGATCTTTGTAGACTTGAAAGCGGAACCATTATCAAATATGATTCTGTGTGGCACGCTGAATCGATACACGATATGGTCACGAAAGAATTTCATTACATGGTGTGATGTTACATTTCTTAGTGGGACTGCTTCTGCCCACTTTGAAAAGTAATCAGCCACTGCTAAAATGAAGCGATGACCCTTTGAAGGAGGGTCAATTGTCCCGATGATATCCATGCCCCAACTATTGAAGGGCCACGAGGCTATCATGGGATGCAACACATTAGGCGTATGATAGGGCACATTTCTTGATTTGATTGGCAAGTGATCTTTCATGAGGGAGCTTGCCTTCTTGAAGGTATTCGATTATTGGTTATCTCCAATCTGTTTCTTTATCGACTATTGAAGAGGCGGAAAGGACCTGGAAGGTTTGTTTATTGATGTACTCCATATCTATAGGAGACAGGACTTGACGACCCTGCACTTTTATAGGGATAGAGTCTTCTTCTGAACAGGTAAATTCCTTTGTAAGCTTTGCAAGAGCATCCACCGAAGAATTGCTCCCACGGGGAATCCTATACATAGTTACAATGGGAATTTGCTCGAGCAAGTGAATGGTGTACTGGTGGTTCTTCAAGAGTTTGGGATTCAAAACCTTATAGGTTCATGCAATCTGGTTGATCACTAGTTGAGAATCACCAAAGATTTTAATCTCTTTAATCTCCATTAATATTTCAAGTTCCAATCCAGTTATCAAAGCTTCGTACTCATCCTTATTGTTCGTACAAGGTTCTGATAAATGGTAGGAAGCATACATCATTTCCTTATCCAGTGTTATGAAAACTAGGCCGATTCTGAATTTTCCAGGGATAGTAAGTTGATGTGCTTTGCCTCGCTGGGAGGATGCAGCTCCATCAAAATACATCTCCCACACTTGATTGTTAGGTTCCTTTAAACTCGTGATTTTCTCATCAGGTAAATCATTATTTAAAGGAGACTCTGCCAGCAGTGGATGTGCTGGAAGGAAGTTATCAATGGCCTGCCCTTTCACAACATGCAGGGAAATGAAAGTGATTTCAAATTGAAGTAATATCATAGACCAATGAGCCAGATGTCCTGACAATATAGGCCTGGTCATAAGATATTGCAAGAGGTTAAAACTAGAAATTAAGTTGACATGATGAGAAAGCATATAATGCCATAGTTTTTGGGCTACAAAGACTAGGGCAAGACAATGTTTCTCAATTATGGGATATCAAATTTCTGTTGGGAGAACTCTTTAACTCAGGTAATAGAGAGCATTCTCTTTCCCCTCATTGTTAACTTGAGCAAGGAGGGCCCCAAGAGACTCATCAAGGGCTGCAGTGTACAGGATTAAAGGTCTCCCCAGAATGGGCACTGCTAAGACTGGCAGATTTGTCATGTATTATTTGATATTTTCAAAGGTAGATTGATATTTCTCATCCCAAATGAATTTGGCATCCTTTTTAGCCAGAACCAAGAATGGCTGACATCTTTCGGAAAGATTAGAAATGAATCTTCTTATATATGCCAGTCTGCCCTGAAGGGGCCTTAGTTGAATAAGGATCTTGGGAGGCAGCATATTTAAGATAGCTTAAATTTTGATAGGATCAATTTTAATTTTGCGGTGCCTCACTACGAAGCCTAGGAATTTTCCTGATGTAACACTAAAGGCTCACTTCAAGGGATTCATCTTAAGGTCGAAGCGACGCAACTACTCGAAGATGATTTTTAAGTCATAAAGATGAGCCTCTTTAACTCTACTCTTGACAACTAAATTGTCGATGTAACACTCAACTTGATTATGGATTAAGTCATCAAAGATTCAAGTCATAGCCCGTTGGTAAGTTACACCGGCATTTTTAAGGCAAAATGGCATCACTTTATAACAAAAGATTCCTATAAGACTTCTGAATGTAGTGTTTCTCTCATCTTCAGGGGCCATCTTAATTTGGTTATAACCAGACGAGCCATCCATAAAGGAGAAAACAATGTGTGAAGAGGCAATGTCCACCATGAGTTCTGGAATTGGCAAAGGAAATTCATCCTTATGACATTCTTTATTCAGGTCTCTATAGTCAACACAGACTTGGATTTGACCATTTTTCTTTCGGACTGGCACAACGCTGGCTGCACAAGAGGTATATTGTTCCTCCTGAATAACTCCGGCCTCAGTCAACTTCTTAACTTCAAAAATAACTTGTTGTTCGATTTCAAGATACATGCTTGTTTGATAGGAATGGCATTATACCAGATTCCTAGTTTATGAACTGCTACATCGGCGGAAAAGCTCAGCATTTTATCGTATGTCCAAGAGAAATAGTCCTTAAACTCGGATAGAAGTTGAATTAGATCCCTAGACTCATCCTCACTCAACAAAGAACTTATGAAGGTGGGGTGAGGGGCATCCTCTGTTCTAAGGTTGATTTCTTTATGTTCATCAACCGTCGATTTAATTTCTTCTTCAAATTCATGGGGTGCATCCCGAACTTGAACCTCATCTGAATCATCTAAGGTCTCCAAACAAAGTCTGTTGAGCGAATTAATGACTTCAGTAGGGACACTTTCAGATTCAAGATAACTAGTTATCATCAAGTAGTATTCATCATCATCAAATGAACAAATGATAGCAAAGTTAATACCACTTATCCAATTTTTATTGAATTTTGAATTTCAAATATTCTGGTGGTATCTAGCTTGACCCTTAGTCCATCGACTCGGAGCGAAGCCTTTAGAGATAAGAGTTCTAACACCAACAGAAAAGTAGCCAAATGGTAATTCCATTATTCATTGAAATCTACCTCCTCAAGGATTACATCACCTTCATTCCTTGAAGAGGAGGAGCCAGGGAAGAACCTCTGGACTTTCCTTACATCTCCATCTAAGTTAGTGGAATCCTTAGTTACTAACCCTGAGACTCGATCAATGAACAGTGGGGATAAGGTTAAGGATTCAACTGCCCTATTAAGCTTTTCATATATACTCAATTCAGGCTCATAACTTTGAGGTTTAGAATCATTACCCTCTTGGTCACTATCTGAATCTAAGGTGAGATCAAACTTTGGAGAAGGATTGATTTTCTGTAGTCAAAAGCAATTCTGGCACCCCTCTTTCTTGATTATTCATCGGAACTTTATTCAAATTTGATGTATATCAGGGTATTCCTTTTTTCAATTAGAGCACGGCCTCGACCACTTGCTCTTTGGGCCATCCTCTCACCTCTTTGAGGTAAATTATTTGGAGGCCTAAAGACCACGTGCTCAATATCGTCTTCACTACTTGAACTTTATCTTTTTTGATTATTGACCTTATCTTTTCTCAGCTTTTGAATTGCTTTTGAACCTTGACTTTCTACTTTTTCCTCCTTGACGTTGATCTCTACCTTAGATTTGGGAATGGACCCTTTGGGAACATAATATGCAGCGTCCTCCATAGATCCTGATCTCGTGAATAGAGAATGGTTGCAGATCACCCTTAATTTCAAACTCAATGCATCAGATTACCCTATACTCATGGATCCATGGCCTATCTAGGAGCGTATTAAAGGATGTCGCCGAATCGATTATATGAAATTTAGCTTCAGTTTTCAAATCTCTTATCTCTTGAAGAAGAGTGATCGAACCTAAAGCCTTCTCGCCCTTTTTGTTGAACCTACGAAGCACCAACTTATCAGTTGAGAGCTTGCTAGTATCATCCCTAAGGTATGCGAGAGTCTTTATGTTCATCACGTTGATCGATGCACCCGAATCAACAAGAACTCTAGATAACTTAAACTTTCCCATATTTACGGTGATGTAAAGTGGGTGATTGTGATCGACTGTTCCAAGGAGTAGATATTCGTCAGAGAAAGTAATTCCTGGGACTTCCTTAAAGTACAAAGCTTCTTCCTCGGAAGTTGAAGCTAGTTGAGCTAAGCAAATCTCTAGGTCGAGAAGTGCTTTAATTAAAGTCTCCCTCATCTCTTTTGAGAGGACAAGGGCATCATAAATGATCAACTTAGCATAACTTCCTAAGGTGAGCTAAGCCGTTGTAACCAACACTTAGAGCATTAACATCGGGACCCTGTGAGTTTGAAGGAGGGTTTAATTATTGAGTGTGGACTTGAATTGGATCAGTGGAAACAACTTATTTTCCTTTTTCCTATGGAGGAAGCCTACGGGGAAAAACCTTAGCACCACGTAGTTGTACTTGCACGATTTCATCGGAAGGACAAGTTATGGGGAGTCTACGCTCTCCTTAGGCAATTAATTATCATTTTATGAGTGAGAATCTGATTATGAGAAGTCTATCACGATAGGACTCCCTTGAAAGTTAATTTCAGGGGTATCACCATCTAATAAGACATCAAATTCATTTTCCCAACATCTGGAGAGCTGAGTTTTTAAACCTCTTGATTGATCTCAATTGGTTATGGGTTATTTTCAATAGAAGAGCCATTCAAAAGTACATTCTCAACATTAATCATTAAAATTTGAGCAGAATAATCTTTCTTTTTATTTAATTTTTGACCCTTTGCCTTTAATGGGGTAATGTAAAAGTCAGATAACTTCAGTTGGGCTAGTGGTTTTGAGCCACCATCCACCACCTGTACAAATCTTTCATCAACAAATTTCCTCTCTACAGAAAGTTCACTCTTTTCATTTTTATTTATTATAGTAGTTCCTACAACTACTGGAGAGGAAACCGTCCCAACGTCCTCCTGCGATGCCTCCAGGTCAACCTCCTAGATTGAGCACCGGGCTCTCATCGGTAACTGTTGAGAAAGACAAAAAGATTGGTTAATTGACTTTTTAAATGCCCGAGATAATGCTATATCCCAACCATCTTCAAGGGACAGAGAAAGATTAGAACTTTTACCTGAAATGGATTTGACAGACCCTTGATCTGGATCGACTAGATACTCCTTCAAAATTATGATGTTACTTTGATGGAAGTTCCTTTCGAGCCAGTCCTTGAAAATAAAGCAGTCCTCAATTGTGTGGCTCAATATGTGGTGGTAAGCACAAAAATTGGGGTCATCTCCCTTATTTGCCTCCTTCAGCTTCTCGGCCTCTGGAAATTGGAAGTCTGGCTTCTTTTGAAGTCTCTTAAAAATTTTCCTTACTGATTCTCTTTTAAAGGGATAAGAATGAGCCAATCTCTCTCTAATAGACATCAGATAAGGTCCTTTAGTGGGTTGAGAAGTTACTTGAAATGGTTGAGATTTTTGAATTTGTTGATTTTGGGGATTACTTGATTGAGTATTATGTGGTTTCATTCCTTTGTCAACTGCTGAAATCATTGTTGTTTTCTTTTGAAAGGACTTCAATGGTTTACTAGCTTTCTTATATTCATCAGAATCCTTCAGGAATGACATTTTAGAAGCCTCTTCCTGTAGATTACTAGCTTTATTAAGAAATTTTCAAAGGTTTTGATTGTGAACCCCATTAGCAGAAAAGCAATAGGCCCATAGATATTCTTCAGAAGAATCTCCACTACATGTTGCTCTTGCAGTTAGGGTTCACATTTCATCGAGAGGTTTTGCCACCTCAAGATGTAGTCAACCAAAGACTCGTCCGATTTTTACTTTTCGATGACTAGATCGCCAATGGTTACACGTTGTTGAGCTCTTGATAATATTTTTATGAAGAGACCCTTGAGCTGTGTGATAGTTTTTACTTAACCATTTGACAAATCTATATACCACTCAAAAGCAATACCGGACAGACTACTCACAAACTGACGAAAGAGTAGAGCATCCGACCCTCATGCATTGCAACAGCTTGCTAGAAAATGGGCCAGATGCTGTCTTGGATTTTTTAAACCACTAAAAACTTTGAAAGAAGGTGACATGAAGCCCTTTGGGTAAGAAACCAAATCATATTCCTCAGGGTAGGGTCTACCCTTTAGAATAGATACAGTTCCTTGAGAATGAGCTGGGGCTTCCCTTACCTGAGTTTCAATAATTTGTCGAATTTCTTTATCTGCTGGTGAAACTTGAGAGGTAGCCTATGGAAGTTTTGCATTTGAATATGACTTCCTACTATGCTCGCCTACTATGTGTATTGCAGGCTGCAACCGCTCGTGTTTAGATTGTTATGACTAAGTAAGCTAATTCTGCATTTGCTCGACTTTTATCATCATCTCCTCGACCTTTCTCTCAAGACTCTTAATATATTCATCCTTTTCCTTCAGTTTGATAGAACTGTCTGAATCTGAGTTGACTGCTATTGATTCTTCCTGTTTACCAGATCAGTGTTTAGAATGCTCAACATCCTTAGTTGATGCTCGAGTTTTGACCATATGAATATCTGCTACTGGATCTTCCTCCATCAACAAATTATCATCATCTGGATTATAATCTTAGACAGCTTTGTTCTTAAGAATGTCTCTAATTTCTTGTACTACCTCTTCAACTGGTCTCCCGCCAATTGCTTCAACATTGATTGGTAAGTACCCTTTATAATCCATTATTTGATCGAACTCTTTTACATCAAGTTTATCGAAGATGTCTTGAACTTTGATGTCCTCTTCAGTTAATTGTTCTGCAACTATTTGATCCAATATTTCCTCATCAGGATCTTGAATTGTCTCCTCCCCTCCGGCTGTCCCAAGGTCGGTAGTCACAAGGATGACATCCTCAGTAGGGTGAGGGATATCCATCTTAATTGGTGATAGAGGAGCTTGAATAGTGGGAGCTCCAACATTAATAAGAACAGAATCCTCACATCCCTGAACTAGGAGTCGAAGGACTTCAACTAATGACTAAATTTGATGTTCTCTAATTTGAATTCCAATAGATCTACTAAACTTCTTTGGCACATATGATTCATCTGGTGACATGGGCCTCTTGCCCTTGACATCAACTGGTTTGAGCTCCTTAAGAACTTTTTTAGATCTAGCGATCTCTGGGGTCAGCTTGGACAGTTTTGAAGGTGGGGTCGATGGTTTACAGATAAGAGGGTGACTATGGCCAGACCCAGTTAGCACTATCTCCTTCATCTTTACAGATGGGAGGTAACACACCCAATGATATCCATATACTAGAACCGAGGTCACAGGTTGCTTAATAAATTTCTTATTTCTTCTTACTGGCTGAGGAGTCAAATTTCTTACTTCAGACTTCTCTTCTTTTAAAACTTCTTTTTCAAGTTTATGTGAGATCACCCCCTTCAGGTGTCTCACATATTGCTCTTTAGTCTGACCTGTCTGAGCAACACAGATATGGATGATATTTCTCAACATTCTAGACCTCAAAGTAAGCTTTTCCTTTGAAGTTTTCTTAATAAAATAGTCCACTGGGCTAGGCACAGTGCTAGCTATCCTAGCAATGACTCCCCCTCAATAGCTGCAAGGGGGTGAAAATGACTCCCTTTCAAGAGTGGAGAAGAGGCAGGGATTGGCAGCTCCTCAGCATTCACAGGTTTAACTTTCATTAAGGCCTTCAGTTCAGCCAACTTCTTTGACTTGGTGATTTTCTTTCTTACCCTCCTAAGGTAGTTCTTCTTGGCATTCTTACTACCATAGAGGGTCTTAGAACTCTAGGACCCTTTCTCAAACACTGTCTTGCCTTCAATGGCGACTTTCGGCTTCTTCTCTTCCTCAAAGAATCTTTTAGCTGCGGAAGTGAGATCTAGTGCTGACCAGAGGCTAGGAGGGGCATCATTTCTAGCTCCTATAGCTAACTGAACTATTGGGGCATCCTTCTCACCCTCAATAGTGAGGTCTACCAGAGTGTTCCCATTCATTAACAGTCTCAGAGATTTAAACCTCACTCCAAACTGAATCAAATTCTTATAGATCTGTTCTTCAATCATTAAGTCACGGTCCATTGAGAACAACAGTTTTCCATTCATTGTAAATGATTTGATTATCTGAGATTTGAAAAAGAGAAGATTTGAATTAGAACTTTGAAATTGATTTTGAAAAGAAGTCTATATCTTATCATGTATATCAAATTATAAGAATTATAACCCGGTGTACGACGATAAGATATAAACTAAAGAAAACTTGAGTTTTCATTGTACATGTCTAACTACAAATGAATGTAGTAGATAGCATATAACAATGATATTTTGAGTTTGATTTGAATGGACTTTGAAAGGATGTTTGAATTTTGAAAATGATTGAGTTCACATTGTACATGTTGTACCACTAGGGAGCGTCGTAGTAATACATGTAACAATGAGAATTGAATTTGATTCAAAAGATGAACATTTGAACATTCAAAAATCCGGTAGCATCTCCCCTTATTTTTGGAACTCAATATGTTGAATTTTCATTTCAACGAAAAGGTTCATAAAAAGTTTAGGAAAGATACAAAGAGAGCTTAACTCTTTCAACCTTAAGGGTTATTAAAGGATGAAATGTCAAAGGCAAGCTCTTGCCAGAAAGATTTGAAGGTGCGTCGTATATGCTAACTACGATGATCGTTGTAGGAAAATATATGGCAATGACGATCGACTTGAAAAGACTTTTGGAGAAATATCTGAAAATTTAAAAATTTGACAGCATTTCCCCTTATTTTTGGAACTCACTGTGTTGAATTTTCATTCAACAAAAAGGTTAACAATAATTAGGGAAAATTTTAAAAAGCTGACTCGACTCTTTTCATTCCAGTTAGTGGCTTAGGAATGGAATGTTAGAGTTTGACTTTGCCAGAAGAATTGAATTTTTGAAATAATTTTTTTAAGTGAATTCTATATTTGATCACATATATTGAATCATAAAGATTATAATCCAACATGTAACGATACAACATAGTGATTGCTTAGAACTTATGAGGACTTGAATTTTACTAAAGAATTGGGAACTTTGATTTTGAAGTTGAAAAACTTTTCTATAAGTTATATAACTTAGCACGCCATTGATTAATCTAAGCATGTGAGTTTCTAACATTTATAGAAAGGTTTGAAATGAGCTAGGCTTAACTCTCTCGCTCTACTAATTAAGTTGGAGGCAAAATGTCAAAGCCTGACTTAGAGGGAGGTTTCCTACACTCACCTCTCATTTGACATGTCTTAATTGAGTTAGCCACACTCACCCAAGGGAGAAATGGGTAGAGAACCAATGGAGCGAAGGGTAGTCAAAACTACTGATTCAATAAAATTTATATCTTTATTAAAGATAGAGAGTGAGACTTATCCCCAGTGGAGACGTCATTTTTTATTTGATTGAAATATATAGTTTTAAAAAGTATTAATTTTCTTTGGAAACTGGAATTTCTAGAATTTTAGTTTTGAAATCAAACAAATCATTATGAATAGTATATTACCTCAGGAGGCGAATATATCATTCTCTAATTGGTTTAAATTTCAAAACTTTGAATTTTATCATAATTATAGTAAACAAACTCATGAGAGACAACATATGGTCTCAAAAAATCAAAATGATGTTCAATCAATTATTTGACTATAATAATTCAGATAAGAGATCGTTAATTTTATAATCAAAATCACAATATAAATTGATGTATTCCTCTGAGGAAAGAAGTTATCAATCATTATTGATCATTTGAAATAGAAATAATGATCGTTGAATTTTAAATTTCCCAAAGATAATTAATTAATGGTTTTAAAATTTTGATTTTGAAAATCTAGTCTGGGTTTTTAAATCTCCTGCGAGCGCAAGCCCTCATAATTAATTACATCATAGAAAATTATAGTTTCATATAAATACACTTGATTAAAATAGCGGTACAAATTTTATTTAAGAATTCAAAGATTAATGTCAAAGAAGGTAAGGGTTGGACTTTCTATAGGGATTGGATCAAAATTGAAGACTAATTTCTGGAGTCAAAGGAAGAAGTGTAGGAGGCACTTTAGATTCTAAAATAATTCAGAAGTACCCCAGTCTATTCTAAGTGTTAGGCTTGAATTTGATTAAAAGAGATGTTTAATTTAATGGTCAATTTTATTAGAATGTTGGGATTCAATTCCCGGAGGTTGAGGGCTTATAGCCTGAGCCTGCCTCAAAACCTAAGTCTAAATTAGGTACTTAAAATTAGTAACCTGAACTTAGCTAATGCAGTGCAAATCTAGACTTACCCCAGCCTAGATTGGGTAGCCAGCTAAACCACCTAGGCACTTTAAGAGAGATAGGAACATTAAATAGATTAAGTTTGAGGAGTTGGGGCCGACATCTAGAGCAGATCCTAATTGGCTCCTTTGACTTATATTGGGTATTTGATGTCTAAGTGAATGTAATTAAATATTAGACTCTTTTAAATTTGTTACTAATGCGATGCATGCTAGTTGACTCGATTAAATGAATAAATCAAAATGAAGCAGTTTAAAAAAATTTGGCTTAGAAAATAGGTTTTTCCCTAGAGATTGCATAATATTCCCTTGACAGATATGCACCCTCATAGGCTAGGTGGTCTGCCAAAATCCGTAGGCGGGGAGGTGCCTAACAAGGTAGAGTAGGTATAATATGATGCATAAAAAACCCTCGGCGAGTCCGAGCTTACTTTTTTAAGACTATTAGAGTTTCTATCTTATCTTAAAAATTTAATTTAATTTAAGTAGAAAATTTTTGACAAGTCCTTAAGATCCTATAGTCGAATTCTAGGCTAAATCAAATATGGCATGAAAATAAGAAGACTAGAAAAGCAAACTATTTCTACTATGAAATCAAGTAAACAAATCAACTAAATTAATTATTCAAATTAAAAGTCCATAGGTAAGTGCCTTTTAATATTACATCCTAGAATTACAGAAAACTAAAGTGGCCAGGCACCACTGACAACAACCCGAATTCTATTCCTAAGACTTAAGTGATTTTGAGATTTGGGATTCTTCTCGTTATCCACTTTTTCGTATTCTCATGAGCATCTTGATTTGTCTGTTCTGGATATCCAAATAAAAAGAAACTCCCCCTTGAACGGGGTGTTATCTTTCCTCTTTGGATATTTGAAGAATATCCTAACTTGATCTTCCAAATGGAAGAAGACTCTCCCCTTTAGGGATGTCTTTTCCTCTTTGGAATACAAGTTGGATATAAACATCCCAACTCAAATCATTCAAAGAAATTACAACCACTATATAATCAAATTATATTTTTAAAGAAACAAAAATCTAGACTCGATCCTGCAGGATTATCCTAATAATCAGTAGTTATATATAATCCTAAGTAGTTAATATTTGAAAATTAAAATGCATAATTATAGCCACACTTGGTCATGCTCTTTTTAATTTAAAAGAGGGTCTTAAGCGCGGCTAGCACCTGTACAAAATATGATAATATTTTTTTTTATTTAATGTCCCTTTTAATTTCAATACCCAGTATGAGTATGGCCACTTGCATAAGATTGAATTAGTATAAATCGCCCCTAACCTAAGGGTAGATCTAATGCACAATCAACCATAAAATGCAGAAATTAAGTAAACAAACACATCAATTCTAAGCTAGTAAATAACATGTAGTGAAAACTCGAAAACCTGGCTCACAACAAAAAAGTGAACACCGGCCTTGCCTAGAATTAGAGTTGGTTGTCCTAGCAAACTATCTAAAGTGTGTGAGGTGGGCCGTGTGGTTTGGATATATCCTATGGAGGGTAATTTGTTAAAGTTGTTTTAAGTTTTGATTGGTTAAAAGGCTTAAGGGAAGATATTGGTTAAAGTTTAAGTCTTAATGATTTGAGATTAATTTTAAGATTTATTTTTAATTATTTTTTGGATACCACCATGATTTCTAACCGAGGCCGTGAAGTTTAGTTCATCTTTCTTGGGGCTAAGTTAATAGCCTCGTAGGCCTGGGTTACCTAGTGGTACCCGAAATGATTAAGTGACTTAAGTTAATTAAGGCTCAAAAAGTTGATTAATTTTAATTAAGATTGGTTGATTACTGGTTTTAGATTTGGTTAAGCATTTCTGGAGTTTTAGAGTGATTTTTAAATTTTAAGAATTTTTTGCATTATTTTAATCAATTAATTAAGGGGTTAAAAGTTGACTTTTAAATTAAACTCAAATTCTATAAAGTTAGTATTTTATTAAAATATTAGACCTTAAGATGAGTTATTAGACTCTAAGTTTGTTGGATTTTGATTTTTCTACATTTAGTTATGTTGGTTTGAAGATTTGACCTATTAACTCAGGTTTGATCAATTTGTTGACTTTTTCGAATTTAATGATTTTCTAGAATTTTAATACTTTTAATAAATATTAGACATTATTATGAGTTGAATGCAATTGAGTTTCACTGATTTGGATTTTTTTTTAAATTAATTATGAAATTTTTAAGTTTTGAGTATTTGTTGAATTTTTGAAATTTCTTAATTAGAGGGCCTTTTTATGGTTTTGCTCCAAATGAGTTTCCAACATCTCAAAATCAATTCCAAAGGTCAGGAATGATGTTAAGAAAGATTCTCAAGTGTTTGGGAAAATTTTGGAATTTTTAATTATTTTTAATTAATTAAATTAATTAAATATTTAATTTTACTTAAAATTAAATTAAGCTTTAATTTTATGTCAAAGCAAATTAGTTTTATTTTTCCTTGATTAAGGGTTTTATTTTGGTCAGTTAGAGGTCATACTTGTAATTCTTGGATTTAAAATAAATTTATTATATTGTTTGGAAGGTTTAGAAGCTTAATTATTAAATTAATTAATTAAATATTTTAATTAATCCTAAAATCAGAGAAAATATTTCTATGGGCTGAAAATGTCACTATGTTTGAAGTGTTTAAATTTCAAGTTCAAGTGAGGTATATCCTAATCAAAATGAATTTTCTAAGTTTTCTAATCAAAGTTCTTAATTTTTGTCCTTAATGACGCTAAGTTTGAATAAGTTGAAATCAAGGTTTCAACTAAGCCTTGGATTTAACATAAATAATATGCAATCACACGGAACAAATCCTAAATCTAGGAGAGCCTAAATCTAAGTGGTGGGTGCACAACCTAAACATGCAAAAATTGACATTAATTAAGGTGACAAAATTTTGATTAGTGAATGATTAGATTATAATCACTCACTAATTATTCTCCAATGACTTACTATTCAAACATTCAATCTATGCTTAAAACTTCAAAGGAATTTCTCAAATTTTCAAGATTAGATACATATATATTTTAAAATAGTTTTAAAAAAGAAACATAGGTATATATATACCCCATATATATAAATATATGTTTTAAAATAAAATAATTCAAAATACTATCAAAATAAATTTTTAAAGGGTTGAGAGATTCACTGATTTCAAAGTTATTTTGAAAATAATTTAACTTTTAAAATAATTAATATAATATTTGATTTAACATTAATTAAATATAAAGGTATCCAAATAATTCAAATTAATCAAAATAAATTAAATATTAAAAGTTTAAAATAGTTTAAAATATAAATTTCTTAATTTTCTAAAAAGTTTGAAATATTATTTGAATTTTTATGAATTAATTTGATTTTCTTTGGAATTTTTTAAGTTTTAAGTCAATTAAGGTATTTACATTAATATTAAAAAGAAAATAATAAAAATAATTTTAAATCAGGTTAAATTAATTCTTAAATGTTTCTAGAAATTTAAATTACTATTAATAATTTGATTTGAAACTTCAAAAATATTTAAATGTAATTTCAACTAAATATTAATTTAATATTTAAATATTTAAAATATAAAAAATATATATCTTAAACTAATTTGATTTCAATTTAAAGTAAAAATAAAATTAATTAATAAATACTTTGATATTATTACTGTAATTTTTAAATATTTTCAAATATAAAATATTTAAATATCTCACCCTATGAGGTGCATGACAATTACAATTGGTTTACTGCCATGATCAAGTCTCCACTTCAAATATAAGTAATTCAAATATCTCACCCTTGTGATGGACATAGCTAGCACACATCATAATTGGAGGAATTTACAGCTTAAATCAAGTTTCAACTTCAAATAAAAAAGATTCAAACATCTCATCCCATGATGGGTGTGTCTATCATATATCATAATTAGATAGATTCATTACATAAAATCAAGCAATAAAATATATCAATCATGATGTTTGTTGTGTCCCAGAAAATTCGCGGTTGTAGATAAGAGTTTAGCGTCCAAGCTCTGTACGAAAATCTAGCACACAGACAGATAAAAGAGATGAGTGCAAGAGTCATTAGAGACGTTATAATTTTTACATGAAAAACCCTTAAATAAGAAAAAAATCATGGGTCCTTGCCCAATTGAAATGAATCCATTATTATCTATTGTTGATTACAAATGATGCTCTTTCTCAGGAGAAGCGGTTGGCTCAATATACATCATATGGAGCACATACATAGTCGTACATAGGTTGTAAGGACCATAGTTGCGCTTGACTTGTTTGGAGTTGGAGGAATTTGATGGCATGAGAGTCATTCTCAAGAGGATGTTGGCTTATTCATTTTATCAATAGGACTATAGTCGGGCAATGGTAGTTAGAGAAACCATAATAGGCAGGCAACGGTGGCCAGAGGGGTTGAAGTCAGACGATAAAGGTTGAAGGGTCCTTAGTCGAGCGTCTGAGGTCGAAGGGACTGTTATCTGTTACAGAGGTCGGAGGGATCGTAGTCGAGCAACGGAGGTTGGAGGGGCCGTAGTCGATATGTGGCATAGGTCAAAGGGACCATAATCAACAGACGAAGGTGATCGAAAAGGACCAAAGTTGGTGGTGACGGAGGTCGGAGCGACTGTAGCCAGCGGCCTACATTGGTTCTAGGGATCCTAGTAGGCAGGAGACGAAGGTCTGCGGTACGATAGTTAGCAAACGACGGTGGTCAGAAGGATCGTAGTCTGCAGATGACGATGATCAGAGGGACCATAATCGACAGGAGACTATGGTTTAAGAGACTGTAATCATCATGTAATGGATGTCAGATGGACCGTAGTCGGCGAGCAACTAGGATTGGAGGGACTGTAGTCGACGGGCGACGGTGGTTGTTGGGACCATAATCGACAGGAAACTGAGATCGAATGGATCGTAGTTAATCAACAACATAAGTTGGACGGAGGTCCAACGATGGCTTCCAAAAAGAAGTCCGACGACGATGGTCAGACAAAGATTCAGCAATTACGGCTTGGTTGCACGGCTTCACCAGCGATAGGTCCGAGGTGGAGCTCCAAGATTCTCCAATTCATAGAGTTCTCTTGAGTCTCTAGCCTAAGGTCTAAGCCTCCAACGATCTATATTTATACCTTTCAATCAATAAGAAACATGTGTAAATTTTTAGGATAA
Organism: Dendrobium catenatum; assembly: GCF_001605985.2. NCBI lineage: Eukaryota > Viridiplantae > Streptophyta > Magnoliopsida > Asparagales > Orchidaceae > Dendrobium > Dendrobium catenatum. The sequence goes on along the minus strand of NW_021319302.1, from coordinate 643,284 downwards.
ACATGATGAAAGTTTTTCTTTAACAACATAACTCAATCTCAACTATAAGTTGACTCTTTAAGGATTAAGAAAACAGGAGTTTCACCTTATACAATAAAGAAAAAAAAGTTGTGTTCGTTGAAAGGAGAGACGGTTGGCATCTCCCCAGACAGGGACGGGAACGGCTTTCGGGCTTTTTTTGTTACCAATCACATGCGGTTAAGGCAACCCGCTTCGGCGGATCTTACCCAAAATTTAAAAAAAAAAAAAAAAAAAAAAATAAAAAAA
>NW_021319302.1:606464-631465 GCF_001605985.2 Dendrobium catenatum | reverse complement strand
TAAAAGGACGACGGTTCTCTGCCGCACCGGGTAGTGGTGAAAAGAGTGTTTTGTACAGGCTTCTCCGCCTTGCTGTGGGTGCTAAAGGAGAGTCACTATTGGTATTAGTGCAATACTCAGAGGGTGCCTCTGGGGAGTGGATGTAGGTCTGGTTATAGACCAAACCACTATAAATCTGGTGTCATTTACTTTACTGTTTTTACGTTTCTGCACTTTATATTTCAGTTTTAAAAACTCTGTGGTTGAAAAACATATTTCTACAAAATTTAAAAGAAATTTTATTTCGGTTCAAAAATTTTTCTAAAGGGGACTTAAATTTTTTAAACTGCCAATTCACCCCCCCTCTTGGTAGCCTTGGGACATTCACTTAGGCTTAACAACCTAATTATTAGACTCAACACATAATTCTTTAAATTGACTGTTTGACCAGTCAAAGTCTAAGTGGACTGATGAGGTGGCAATGAGGGGTCTTGAACTGCTGGTGGAGTGATTTTGAATGGAATGGGTTAACTCCTATGGGATGATTTAACCATTTTGGAAGGTTGTTTGACTACTCATTGACTGTTTGACCAGTCAATGGGTACAAGGGTGTTGAGGTGGTAGTCAAGTGGCCTCAAGGGATGGCTTAGAAGTAGTTGGAGAAGGCTTAATCAAATCCATTTGGAGTTTGGGTGAATTAACATGTGTTTGTGTAGGGTTGACCATGGGTCAAGATTTGACCAAGTCATATCAAAGTGGTTTAACTTCAAATAAGTTAAAATGGATTTCATTTAGGTTTTGATATGGGTTTGAGAGCTTGAATGATTTAAATATGTCAAAATGGGTCGAAGTGACCCATTTAAAGCCTTAAGGGGCATTTGGGTCAACCAAGTTGACCCAAAGGCTGAAATGGGGCTCAACCAATTTGTTCTGATATTTTGAGTATGTTGGAAGTTATTCCAAAGTCTAGAAAGGTCAATCTAGTCAAAATGACTGTTTGGACTCAAAAGGGCATGTTTGGTCAACCTAGGTTGACTAGGCCAACCACGTTGACCTAGGGTCTGGGTTTGGGTCCAATAAGTTTGGTTTGATATTTGAAAGATGCTGGAAGTGGTTCCAAGCAATTAGGAGTTCATTTGGTTTGAAATTAATATTTGAATCCTTAAGGGATGTTTTGGTCGTTTTGACCCCTGATCAACTGAGGGTCAAAATAGGTCCACCAAAGTGTATTTTAATGTTCAATAGGTCATAATCAAGTGTCTGGAAGTGATTGGAGGCTTTGTACAAAGCTCCAAGGTCAACATCCACCTGGTGGCAGGTCCAGTGGCATAGGATGTATATATTTGAAGGTTTCTCAGCCTTTGAATTTCAATTTAATTTATGGGGTTAGAGGTCTTAGAATGGGTTCAAATTTGAAGGGTTCCCTTTAGAGACATGTTCTATCAATATGTAATTGATAGACTCTGAATTAAAGGTCATTTGATTAGATTTTGAAGTGTTTGAAAAACCCTTGAAAAAGGCTTTCAGGGTGGAGCCTTTAGCCTTGGATTTTGGTTTGTATCTCTAAGATCTAGGTAGATCCTAAGGTCTAGATTGGTCCTAGTGACCTCATACAAAAATGTGGTCAACAATAATTCATTCGTACCTTATGCATATCGAATGCATATTTACTACGTATTCGGTTAAGCATAACAAAATCTTTTAAATAAAATCAAAGTCAAACTCCTAACCTAAAAAATAAACCCTCAATAACTTAAACATTAAAAATCATTCTGCTTAAACTTCATTAATAAACTTTACACCCCTCAATCATTAACACTAGAAGCCTAAACCCTAAACCCCATCCTTAAAAATATAGCCTAAATAGCTTAGACATTACATATAATTAAGCTTCATACAATAAAATTTAAACCCTAAATACTCTCATCACTAACATAGCCAAACTACAAAAAATAGGTTATATAAATACTTTGTCCCTTATAAACACAATTTTCAAACCCCCAAACACTAAAAAGATGCATAATTCATACATGCCTTATGCATATCATATGCATATCAACTGCGTATTTACTACATATTTACTTAAGCACAACAAAATCCTTCGAAACCAAAACATCAAAGCTAATTTTTTAACCTTAAATTTAAAACCTAAATAGCTTAAACACTAAAAATAAACTTAAATGTTCATACTTAAAAACAAAATTTGCTAGAAGAAGTATCCTGAATGTGACTCATGAAGCTGCTGGATTCATCAAGTCCGCTCTACTAGAGCTTTGCTCTAATTATTTTCCTGGCATGTTTTCCTCCAATGCTACTGGGATTTCATTGGTGTTGTTCATTTTCGAAGCATCTCGCATCATTCAAGTTTGTTCAAGGAAGTCTCGTCTCCTTTATTTGGTTGAATCCTTCATTATTTTTTTGGTTCGTTGGCCCATCTGGTCGGTATGGCGATAAAACCTTGGGTTGTTCCTAGTTTTTTTTTTTTTTTTTTGGGGGGGGGGGGGGAGTCGACTAAATCTCTCTCATTTACTAATGCTTTGTTTGGTATTTCTTCTGAAGCTTATTTTCCTGATCCCAAGCAATCAATTTTTCATGGTTTGCCATCTTGATGAGGTGCTCACCCTTGTGGCTCCTTTGAAGTTTACTTTGGTTGGTTTTTTTCCCTCCAAGTGTTAGAGCCTTGATGTTTTTCAAAAGTTTTTCTTTTCTCTTAGGCTTAATGGTGATTTTTTTTTGTAACATTATTTGACAATTGTCATGTGATGATTAAGTTGGTGAATGACCTCAATTATAGTAGAGTTTTCTCTCATATATTGCATTTTTTTAGAAATTGTTACATGAACGTGACCAAATGGTCTCCTCTTCTTGATATTGGTGTGGAGTCCCCTGTCATACCTATCTGGTTTTCATTCCCCAACTTGAGGCCACATATTCTTCATGGATTGAGTTCTTTATTTGGCCGTCCCCTAAAGGTGGATTACATGACCTTTGTTGGCTCCTGTCTCTCTATGCTACGCGTGTTAGTTGTGTTACAAACCTATTTTTGGATTATGATTTTGATGATAGAAAACAAATCTTATTTCACTACAACTGCCATTTTCTCTATTGACTTTTCAGGACCCAAAGATCGGACAAAAATCAGAATCAGCTATAGATTGGGTAGATTAGGGTTGAGTCGGACTGTAATATTCTTTTTTCCTTTTCTTGAGTCAATTGTAAATATTTAAAGTGATTGATGTTAAGTAACCCTACACACACACACTTGAGAGATTTAGAATCTGTTTTTACTCACATCGGCCAGGATGATATCATTATCGTCATGGACGATCGAGTTTAAAACAGAAGTTCTAAATAAGATTTCCTGTTAAGGCAGCCATAATTAACTAATCGGCAAGGATGATAGGATCAAAATAGAAAGAAATTGCCGCCATAAACAATTAAGGTATTCTGTACTTTTGGTAATCGACCAGGACGATCTCTGATCGGCCTGGACGATATTCACAATTATGCCTTAATTGATCAGACAATCAAGGATGTAATTAAGGATGATTGATACGATCATATCATCCTGGATGATCTTAAGATCGGTCGGGACGATCTATTCTAAAATCCTTAGTTGCTCTTGGACGATAAATATCGTTTAGTACAAATTCAGGGCGATGTGCTGGACAATTTGGATCAGACGGTTTGAATTCAGGGTGATGCTCTGGATGATTTTTCTCTGATTTGAACTGATCGGCCAGGATGATTGTGATATCATCCTAGATGATCAAGCCAATTTTCAATCGTCCAGTTTGCATTAAGGGCGATGCTTTGGCCGATCTTATTAGATTTGTACTGATCGGCCAGGACGATTTCCATATCATCCTGGACGATATAGTCAACAACTCAAAATTAATGAGCTCCTTTGAAGCTCTTCTATTTAAGAGCTCTTGTTCAACATTTTTTAACATCCTTGGTTGCTGTCTTGACCTGAGAAAACCTAAAGGAGAGAGAGAGAGGGAGAGAGAGAGAGAGAGAGGATCTTGTGAGGGGGAGCTTGTGAGGGGATTCACAAGGGTTGCTCCAAGCATTGTTCCGCTTCTTCTTCCCTAGAGTCTCTTGTCCTTAGAAGGGTTGGGAGAGGTAAGTTCTCGCAAGCGATCGAGTTTCTCTGCCTGCTTAAGGAGGAAGCAAAAGGAGGAAGGTTCTATGCCTTGTCGGGTGTGGCAAAAAGAGGTGTTTGTAAAGGCTTCTCCGCCTAGCTGTGGGGGCTAAAGGAGAGTCACGATTGTAGTGTAATACTCAGAGGGCACCTCTGAGGAGTGGACGTAGGTCGAGTTGACCGAACCACTATAAACCCTTGTGTTCTTATTTTTTACTGCTTCCGCATTTATTATCTTCCACATTTATTTTTTTGTGGTGATTTGGTTTGTATTCCTGCTTTGCTTAGAGAAATTTTTTAAATACCAATTCACCCCCCTCTTGGTTAGCCTTGGGCTAATTCTATAGAGCTTAACATCCCTAACGAACTTTCAAGTGGTATCAGAGCGGGATTCATAAAAACTAAGTTTGAAAACTTTTTGAATTTTGATCCATGGCTAACTTTGGGAATCGTAATACACCGAAAGGGTACTCTATTACCCAACCACCTATGTTTGATAATATCCCATTTGATTTTTGAAAAACTCGCATGTGTACATTTTTACAATCTACTGATTATCGCATTTGGATGCTTGTTAAGGATGGTTACACACCTCCAATTGGTAAACTTAACAGCATTACTGTTCCACTTCCTTTTACTGAATGGACTTTAGATGATAGCAATTTGGCTCAATTAAATGCAAAATGTCTTAATTGTTTTTTCTGTGCTTTAAAATCAGAAGACTACATGTGTGTTTCCACTTGTAAAATTGGTAAAGAAAATTGGGATAAATTGTGTATCACTTATGAAGGCACTAATGAAGTTAAACAATCCCATTTGAACATTCTCTTGCATGACTACAAACTTTTTCATATGAAACCTCATGAATCAATTTCTGAAATGTATATGAGATTTACTCAGATTGTTACTTCTTTGCATGCCTTAGAAAGAGAACTTTTGAACTTTGAAAAAGTAAACAAGATTTTACGATGCTTGCCTTCCTCTTTTGATGCTAAAATCACTGCTATAACTGAATCTAAGGATTTGAACACGTATTCGATTGACAACTTACTTGGCTCACTCATTGCTTACGAGCAAGGGGTGAATCAAAGAAATCTTGATATAGGTGAGAAAAATAAAGAGAAAATGGTGGCACTGAAGGCATATAAATCTGACTCCAATTCTTCCGGGTCTGAGAGCGATGAAGTTGACTTCATTTCAAGGCAATTCAGAAACTTTCTAAGGAAGAAGCAAAAGCATAATTGGAGAAAAGGTAAGGATAACAAATATTCTAAAGGATCTTCTGATGTTGTTTGTTATGAATGCTGGAAGCCTGGACATTTGAAAGCTGATTGTCCTACACTTCAAGATCACTCAAGCAAAGAAAAGGAAAAGGGTGAGGAAAAATCCAAGTTCATGAAGGACAAGAAAACTGTTCAAAAAGCGTTCTGGGCAGAATCTGGATCAGATTCCTCTTAGACTGAACCTGGGGAAGAGACAACAAACTTGTGCTTAATGGTGGAAGATCATCTTGAGCAAAGCAATGATGAAGAGGTATGTAAACCAACTTATGATCAATTGTTTGAAATTTTGAGAAAATTCATGCATCATACAAAAAACTCAAGAAGACTCATGCTAGTTTAAAGTTAGAGCTTTTGAATTTATAAAAAGAATATGAAATTATTCTCAAAGATTATTCTATGATTGATTCAAATCAAATGGCTATACTTGATGAATTTGACGATTTAAACAAAAAGCATTTGGAATTAATTGATGAGCATGATGCATTAAAAGTTTCACACACCTCACTTAAATCTAATTTTAAGAAATCTAAGGAGATAGAAAAAGATTTGAGGGTTGATAATGATGTCTTAAAAAATATTAACTTGAGGCTTAAAAATGATTTGGACCCACTTAAGGGAAATTGGAAGACTCCCACTTTGAATCCAAAGCCAAAAACTAGGAAGAGGCATTATAACCCAAGTTAGTTAAGAAATCCTTTTCTTGGAGTTAGATGTTTTTCATGTGGCATGCTAGGACACATCTCACACACTTGCACTGTTCACCGTAGTACACACTGGGTGTGGAGATGGCTCCCAACTCATAACTGCTTAAATTTGTTGCTTAACAAATTCTTGAATTGCATTTTGAGTATTGCTATGTTTTATTTTTGTTATAGTTTTTGTTTAGTTGTTCTAGTCGTTTTTACTTTTGTTTTCTTTATGATGATTTTTCCTTTTTCTTAAACTTTGGAGATTTATGGACAATGATTAGCATTTCTAAATCAGTTAAAGGAAGAAAACACCATTGATGGTTTCCCACCCTCTAACCTCTTTCTGTAACTCATCGTCCTGGACGATCCCTTATCATCCTGGCCGATATGATCGAACTCTATTACAATCATTTTTGATCGTCTTGGCCGATACCATTTTCATCCTAGCCGATGCATTTATGATCATCGTCCTGGCCAATATACTAGATCGTTCTGGATGATCCATATGTCAGTATGTTTAAATCCTTAAAATTGGCCCCGGATGATCCATTATTGGTCAATCGTCCAGGCCGATCCACTGTTTGTCCTGGACGATACACGTGGCACAGATTTAAAACATTTTAACTTCGGCCGGTACAATCAATTATTGTGCATCGTCCTGGACGATACACCTAATCGGCCTGGACGATCTACTTTTTTAACGATCATCTGGCTTGAATCCTCGGGACGATCGCCTGTGTCTAATCGTCCTGGCAGATATCTGATCGGCCTGGCCGATCGGACTGCCTTTTTGACCAATCGGCCTGTACGCAATAATTGAACCAAATTGTCCTGGACGATTCTGCGATCGTCCTAGAAGATATGGCCATTTTTTTAAATACAGGCCATTCCAACCATTGTTTTCACCTCAACCTACTTCTTCTCTTGTGTTTACTTACTGATTTCTTGCTATGGCTGGTGAGAAGCGAGTCCGAAAAGCTTCTGGAAGTTTCTCCAGGGCCACTCTAGACCCTCGATTCAGGAAAATGGAGGATCAAGCAGCTTACCGTCGTTACAAAGAATATGGCATCACCCTTTCCAAAACCATCAATCCTGCCCACCTTTCATATCCGGTAATGGATCTCTTTGCTCACACTTCTCTCTATTTTATTCTTATCCTCGCTGTCCCTTTTTCTTCAGAACTTCTGTTAGAATTTTATACAAATCTTCGTATAAATTCTACTTTCACAACCCTGACCTCCTATGTGAATTGACGCCCAGTCGATATCACATATTAGGACTGCGCTGAACTATTGCAGCTATCCACCACCAGGGATAAGCTGCATATAATCTTTTCAGATCCTGATTTTGACTGGTCCATGGCAAACCATTTTCTTCGCCAAACCAACACACCCTTTCATGTTGGAGAAACTAGCTCTTCAAAGATACTAGGACAATTAAGCATGTCCTTCGCACCTCCATTATTCCTAAAGCCGGGGATCGAATCCACATCACTCCTCTGCTTGACTACCTTTTTCATCATAGCCCGGAGGGAATTTAATGCTACTGATCTAATCTTTCGATACATTGATCATTTAACAACTATTCGTGATCCAGGCCATAGGAGGAAACCCAACCTTGCTTTAGGACATCTCATTGTTTCGGATCAATGGTTTATAATTTTGATGATAGCAAATATTTTTATTTCTCTACGACTCTCTTATGTACTAACATTTCAGGTTCACACGATCGGACTGCAATTTGGAACCAGCTCAAGATTGGGTAGACTAGGTATGAGTCAGTCTGTACACTTTTTCCTTTCTTGAGTCTATTGTATTTATTATGGCTCCTGATGCTTTGTAACTTGGAAGATTTATAACTGTTCCCTAGAGTTTATTGTTTTTGGTAATATCGTCCTGGACAATATTTATATCGGCCAGGATGATCTGTTCAAAAGTAGAAACTTAATTAGAGCATCCTCATTAAAGCAACTGTCATTATACAAAACACATCGTCCTAGATGTTTTTCTATCGGCCAGGACGATAGGCTCAAAACAAAAAGAATCTGCCGCTAGATCTACTTAAGAAATTCTTATTTATGGATATCGGCCTGGACTATAAAATATCGTCCAGGACGATCCAGGACAATTTTTCCAAAATTTCTCTGGCAATTTTGGAAAGCAATTAATGGTGATTTCGTCCAAGCTGATCGCAAGATCGTCCGAGATGATTAGACATCGTCCAGCTTTATTTCAGGCGATATTTAGGACGATTTTCCTCATATTTGAACTAATCGGCCAGGACGATATGCCTATCGTCCTGGACGATAATGTCGGCAACTTGTATTAATGAGCTCGTTTTTAGCTCTTCTATTTAAGCTATGATATGGCACTTTGTAAGTGTCTTTGGCAGCCATTGTAGCTTCGTTCTTGTGGGGGAAATTTAAAGAGAGAGCTTGAAAGGGAGAGAGGAAAGGGTGGAGTTTGAGAGGGAGAAGATCCTGTGAGGGGGGGAACTCAAGGGAGTGTAGAGGGGATTCCACACGATTGCTCTGGCGAACTCGCACCTTAGTACCATCGGATTCAAGGCTTGTCTCGAGGTAAGTTCACCAAAGAAGAAGATCTCTTTGGTGTCAAAGGACCTGGCAACTCCGCCGCACCGGGGAAGGTGGAAGTGATTTTATAAGGGCTTCTCCGCCTAGCTTTGGGGGCTAAAGGAGAGACACTTATTTTAGTGCAATACTTGGAGGGTTCCTCCAAAGAGTGGACGTAGGTCAAGGTTTGACCGAACCACTATAAATTCGGTGTGTTCTTTTCTTATTATTGCTTCCGCATTTAATTCTCGTATTTAATTTCTTTGTGGTGATTTTGGTTTATAGTTTTGTTTTAAAGGATCTTTAAATAACCAATCCACCTCTCTTTTGTTTAGCTTTGGGCCAGTTCTATAGGGCTTAACATCCCTAATGAACTTTCTAGTGCCATCAAAGCACTTTCACTCATAGCCCATATTCTTGAAACCAAATACAATCTTCAATATTCTACTCGTCACGACCTTCAGCCTCCTTGCTACTCAAACAGCTCTTTCAATATCCTTCACATTACTCGTCTCCACACAGGAGATGGGGAACCTCAGGGGGCCGAGGAGGAGGTGGCTCTCGCTCCCGTTCTTGATTCTGCTCCTCTTCGCCAGCACTCATAGTTTGACCAGTTAGTGGAGAGATTTGATCGTTGGGAGACCCATTTTGACGCTTACATTGCCACACAGGAGTAGCAACATTTTGAGAATATGGCTCGCTACGAGCAGCACCGCATAGAGGACTTAGCCCATTTTGATAGCTACATTACTCACCACCAGCAGCAGCACGACCAGGACATAGCCTGATTCAATGCTCAATTTACTATGCTAGCTGACTACTTTCAACAGGCTCCACCACCTCTACCTGATGATCAGGATCCCTCATTCTTTTAATTTTAGTTCTTTTTTTTTATTGTTTTTTTTTAATTTTTTTTAGTTGGTTGCTTTAATTTGAAGTTTCCTCCTCCTTTTTGAGATATCAAAAGGGGGAGTAGTATGTTTGTACTTATTTAGTATGTTTGTACTTGTTCTGATATTTTTGTACTTGTTCTGGTAAAAAATTTAAAAGCTTGTTTAGTTTTTGCATTACTGTTTTAGAATTTATTTTTGATATGTTTGTCATCATCAAAAAGGGGGAGATTACTACAAACCTATTTTTGGATTATGATTTTGATGATAGAAAAAAAATCTTATTTCACTACAACTGTCATTTCCTCTATTGACTTTTCAGGACCCAAAGATCGGACGAAAATCAGAATCAGCTACAGATTGGGTAGATTAGGGTTGAGTCAGTATGTAATCTTCTTTTTTCCTTTTCTTGTGTCAATTGTAAATGTTTGAAGTGACTGATGTTAAGTAACCCTATATACACACACTTGAGAGATTTAGAATCTCTATTTTTACTCATATCGGTCAGGACGATATCATTATCGTCCTGGATGATAGGCTCAAAATAGAAAGAAATTACTGCCATAAATAATTAAGGTATTATGTACTTTTTGTAATCGGCCAGAACGATCTCTGATCGGCCTGGACGATATTCACAATTATGTCTTAATTGATCAGACAATCAAGGAGGTAATTAAGGATGATTGATACGATCATATCGTCCTGGACGATCTCAAGATCGATCAGGACGATCTATTCTAAAATCCTTAGTTGCTCCTGGATGATAAATATCGGTCAGTACAAATTCAGGGCGATATGCTGGACGATCTGGATCGGACAACTTAAATTCAGGGCGATGCTCTGGATGACTTTCCTCTGATTTGAACTGATCGACCGGGACGATCATGAGATCGTCTTGGACGATCAAGCCAATTTTCAATCGTCTAGTTTGCATTCAGGGCGATGCTCTGGCCGATCTCATTGGATTTGTACTGATCGATCAGGTTAATTTCCATATCGTCCAGGACGATATAGTCGGCAACTTGCAATTAATGAGCTCCTTTGAAGCTCTTCTATTTAAGAGCTCTTGTTCAATATTTTTTAACATCCTTGGCTGCTGTCTTGACCTGAGAAAACCTAAAGGAGAGAGAGAGAGAGAGAGAGAGAGAGAGAGAGAGAGAGAGAGAGAGGATCTTGTGAGGGGATTCACAAGGGTTGCTCCAAGCATTGTTCCACTTCTTCTTCCCTAGAGTCTCTTGTCCTTAGAAGAGTTGGGAGAGGTAATTTCCAGCAAGCGATTGAGGTTCTCTGCTTGCTTTAGGAGGAAGCAAAAGGAGGAAGATTCTCTGCCTTGCCGGGTGTGGCAAAAAGAGGTGTTTGTAAAGGCTTCTTCGCTTAGCTATGGGGGCTAAAGGAGAGTCATGATTGTAGTGCAATACTCGGAGGGCGCCTCCGGGGAGTGGACGTAGGTCGAGTTGACTAAACCACTATAAACCCTTGTGTTCTTGTTTTTTACTACTTCCGCATTTATTATCTTCCGCATTTTTTTTTGTGGTGATTTGGTTGGTATTCGTGCTTTTCTTAGAGAAATTTTTTAAATACCAATTCATCCCCCCCCTCTTGGTTAGCCTTGGGCCAGTTCTATAGGGCTTAACATCCCTAACAAACTTTCAAGTTGAGCTTAACATTAAAAAATATATTCAAATAAAGTTTTAATTGGTCCTGAAAAGTTTGGTTATGTTCAAAATATTGTCATGGAGTAGTTTCTCCTTTTTGTGTGCAATGTAAATCGATTGGTCATTTTCCCGGTGAATGTCACTCTTCAAATTTGATGATTGATTCAATTTTTAATCATAATTTTGGTGAGAATGTTAATGTCATGGTTGAAAATGTGGTTGTTGGTGGTCCTATGGAAATTTATTCTCATTGTAGCTCTTGTTAGTCCTATTGAGGTTGTGGCTAATGAGGTATGGAAATGAGAAATGACAACATGGAAGATGCTGCTCTTAATGAAGGGATAGTGGTGGCTCTTTCTTGTGGTATTAACGAGGTTGTGGCTGAGGCTTCTGAGCCTAAAAATTTCTTAGCCAATTTGGAATCAAGTCCTATTATCAATCTTGATTTCAATGTTGATTCCTGTGATGGTGTTGCTACAATTTTCGATGTACTTGTCCCTCATGGGTTTGGGGACCATGTGGTTGACCGAGAGTTGAACCATTTGGTGGGTGCTTGGTTGTGAAACCATCAGGTTTAACTACTAGATGTTTGGATTCTCATGTGTTTGTCTTGGAACCATCGAATTAACTTTTGGTTGATGTCCCTATTTCACTAGTTTCTATTCAGGTCTTGAAAGTTCAAGTAGCAAGTGTGGAGCAAAATGACTAGCTTGAGGAGTATGTCTCCTTACCTCGCGGGGGTGTTGGCGAAACTTCTTCGAGTATGAAAATGATTTTCATGCTATGCTTATCTTGAAGGACAATTAGAGTGCTGAAAAAACTTTTGCTTTGAGGGGTGGCAAATGTGGAAGAAGAAACTCTAGAAGGAAGTAATTCATTTTATTGTTGGATCTTTGGATGTTTAGTCTCATTTAAGAACTATGATGTGACTTTTGGCTCACCACCTCGGCTCCGTGGTTTGTTGGAAACCATTGGTGGTAGATCTTCTTATCCTTTTGGTGGCCTTATTTTGGGTGTTGCTTGTTGTTTGGCTTTTTGGTGGACTGTTGCTTTTTCCCTCCTCTTGATGGTCAGTGCCAGATGTTTGGGTGGTTGGAAGCTTGTGCGAATTACTGAGCCTGGCTGGCTTGTTTATCTTCTTTATTTTCTAGTTCTACTCTTTCTACTATTTTCTTGTAATCTTTCTTTTTGTTATTTTTTTGGTTGTAACCTTTCTCCTTTGATGGTATAAAATGTTCTTTCTTTAAAAAAAAAAAAAAAAAAAACTTGAATGTCCGTAAAAAAAAAAAAAAAAACTTGAATGTCCGTACTTCCTAGCCACATGTTGATTGAGTAAATTGTGTACGTATCATCCGTACAATGTGCGTATCAGATGAGTATTTTATGCATAATGAATACATATTTTCTGAGTATTTGATTATAAACAATAAATAATAAAAATTTACAAAAAAATTTATTTTATATAGTATACAAGTTATATTTTTTAGAAAAAATTATGAAAGACAATAAAACTATGCACAAAAAAATTAATCATAATATTGTACATTGAACTGTTATAGACCATGAAAGAAACTATGAAAAGAAAAAGTTTATTTCAGTAATGCACAAAATAATGCGTATGTGAATTTTTCTCTACATTTTGGCATTTGTTCTTGCCAATTTTTAGAATCAATCCAGTTAGTATTGTGTTCAAGAATAATATTTTTCATGTATTTGTAAACAAACATCTTGCAATCATGGTTGCTTCTCTAAGTTAGCACACCCTTGACAGTCTGAAACTTCTATCATCTGGTATCACCATAAAAAGCTCCTTTTGTGTCCTTATATAAGTTTCTAATCTGAATAATACATGGAATAAATTTTAGTTCTCTGGTAAATTTTAAAAAAAAATTAACAATTGATCTCAAACATACGATCATTGTACCAATACTCCTATGCATGGGGTTGGGCACCAAATTATAAAATTTCCATGTATTTTCATTGACCACTCCAACTAGAAGGGTTTAGTGTGAACTTTCAATAATTGATTGAAGTAGAAATTTGCTTGACAGAATATAATCAGAGGTTATATGACCGATAAATAATTTTGTAAGTGGATCCCTCTTCTTGTAACTTTGTAATAATTAAATATAAAAAAATAAATGAAAAAGCTAGAAAGATTATATATAAATTAAACATGTATACTAGCCCAATACATTGGTGAGATTTATAAAAATTTATGATACTTGTTAGTGAAAAGCTTACTCTTCTCATTTAATAAAATAGCAAAGGCATCTATATAATCATGCTCAACCTACCTTTAAGTTCATAGAAGAGGTTAGTGCAGGTATCCTGGGCTATTTTCATTATTTTCTCATGGAGTACATCAAATGACTGAGCTGAAAGTGGAAAGTGTGGTTGCTTAGATGATTGGGGTCGGGGTTATTGGGGAGATTGGGGGGCGGGAAGCTATGTAGTAGTGGAGGTTTGATTGGGAGAATGCAATTTATTGTTGGGGATTTCATGATGGGAAGGAAGAGGGCTTGATGTATATTTTTTTGGATACCCAGTAGATCAATTTCCTCTTGAGTAACTCCCTAGAGGACATAAAAAATTAGTTTGTTAGCAAATCCCTATTCTTTTAAGAGATATTAATTCAAATTTATGGCATGACAAATATGCATACTTTCCTCTCTTTTTGTTAAATTAACAAATAAATTAGTGTTATTCCCGATCTTATATACAATGTCATCGACCCATCAAAGGAAACATGGTCTTTTCTCAGGGTACTTAGGGGCATGAATGGAAGTGTAATCCAGGAACCAAATCTATAAAAGATCAAAGTTAATTTTAGCTAATGAATTATTCAAATTAAATAAAAATTAGAATAATTTTAGCACTCATAATTATGAGATGCACAAAATCATTGATGTAATCTGCTGGCTTATTCTTTGAAATCTTGGTAGATACCTTATTAAACGTTTCAACCAAATATTCCTTAATCGACCCCGTCTAGTTAATTGGTAAAAACTCATCTATATTATTTGATATTGTATGAAGCAACTAAGGGGTTTTGAAGTTACTAAGTTGGAAAAAAAAATTTGAACATAAATATTTAATATATGTTTTGAACATGTGTCATGGGGGCTATGTCTGTTTAACTCCTGCATCTCAAACTTTATATCCATTGATGTGACTCCTGTAGGTGGCAAGGTAAGCCAGAAAATCTCTTCGCCTCTATTTGGCAAACCAGTAAGAAATGACACTTCATCAGCAGTGAAAGGTATAACATTACGTAGAAGATATGCAAAAGATACGCATAAGATATGCAAAAGATACACATAAGATACACAGAAGATTAGGGTTTAGTGTGTTTATGTGTTTATTTTTTTTAAGATTCAATGTGTTTATATTAAAAGGTTAAGTTTTAGGTTTCAGCAAATACACAAAGAATACCTAGAAAATATGGTGGGACAAAAATCTTAGTAAACAATTATGCAGTTATAAAACATTAATATACTAAAGAGTCAAGAATGATCAATCTAAAATAGTAATATGTTAATAAAGAAAAAAAAATTATGATGTACTCAATAAAAACGTAGTGCATGATCAGAAAATACACAGTAATTACGGAGTAAAATAGCAGTTAACACTAAAGTTAAGGACCTTTATTTGAAAGTGACACCATTTGAGCAGGAAATAATAGAATGCCGGAAGTTGCAAGGAGAAGCGAATGTAGGAACTTCGAAGAAGTGCGAATGTCGGATGTTGAAAACCGAATTGGTGCTTGAAAACTTCAATTTTTTGAGCCATTTTAACCTTTTTACCTTCCTTTGGGCTAGCGGGTGTCGAGATGACAAGAGGTTAAAATCAGTGCAGGCTATCCACGTCAACAATTCACATCGGCAACATACACGTAGGCAATCCATGCGTAACAATTTCATTGACATCCGGACACATAGTTGCGTCTGGACTCCACACAGAATAATTTCCTAACAGGAAGATGGTGGGGGATGCAATGAATATATATATCCACCTCAACATGCCTCGAGAGCCCCAGAGTGCATGGGCTTCTTTGCAGGACTAATGGAGTTGAAAAATAAAAGGGCAATGAGGAAAATAAAACGGGATCCTATGCATAAGAAAAAACTTGCACAAAAGTTTAGTCCTTATCTTTTTTCATATATGATAGTCATATATTAACGCAAACAAACTCAAAAAGACTTAGAAAAAAAAAAGATAATAGATAAAATAAAATAGATCAATATTAAATTCTCAAAAAGATAAGGATGGAATCTGTGCGTCTTATCTGTCTCATGTGAAAGCAGTTTTCTTTGTAATAATATTCTCCCAGAGAAGCACGTTGCTTGATGATTGATCCCATTTGGTGGTTGGTATTAATGTACTGAGACAAGTTGGCATGTGTGTAGAAGGGAAAAAGCTAACAATCAACCACGTGCATTACCTCCATGCAGTTAGCCCACTGCAACCTCTATATGGATCGTGTCGACCAAACATCAATCCTTTTTAAGATTTTAAAATGAGGTTTTATTTAGAACGGTATTTTTTACTGTTTTTAAAATAATTTTTTTATTAAAAAATTTAATTTTTATGTTAAGAAATTATTTTAAGAAACATTAAAAAACTTATCTCAAACAAGATTTTAATAAGAGATACTAAAACTAATCGTAATCCATATATTAAATTATACAACAACAGCAAAAAAACAACAACATCAAGCCTTTGTGTCATTAATTTATTTTTTTTTGAAAAATACAACCAAGTGCATTGAATTTTATTAAAAGGGAAATACCAAAAAGCTAACTAATAACATCATATTCCTCCTTTAACAAAGAAATAAAAGGAGGAACCTTATTCATACTGATATCGTCGCAAATATCAAAGAACTAAAAAGAGCATAGTTAACACAAAGATCTGCTAACTATTGCAATTCCTATCCATACAATTAAAAATAACATTATTGAACTCTTTGAAAGAGAACAAAACTTCCATACTCAGATGTTTGTTAGAAAAAACTTCTTGAAGAAACTTGATGATATTTGCATTGTCGCCTTCAATGATGATTCCCTTGTAAAATTATACATCCAATTTTTGAAAACTTCTTTAAGCAATTGAATAGCCAAGAGTTCCAACCGAGATACATCCCAATGGACAAGTATGTCCAAAAGCCAATAGAAATCTCCCTTTGTCCCACTACATGGGGACAGCTAAATGAATCATTTTTTTACATTGTGTCTTATTAATAGTCAAATTTTCATTTAAATCTAATAAAAAAATCATTTTTAATATTTTAATTATAACCAAGTCTTTTTAGGTCTACCTTTACCTTTCTTAACATAAGTCAAATTCAATACCTTTACTTTCTAAATCGGATCAGGATACTACTGCTTTATGTGACCAAATCATCTAAGGAGGCTCTCTCTAATCTTATCTTTCACTGGAGCTACTCCAACCTTTTCACCTATATGCTCATTTTGCATTCTATCTCTAAGGGTAAAGCCACTCATCCACTTGAGCATCCTCATCTCTGTAGCACTTAACTTAGTATTATGTTTCTCTTTTAATGGCCAACATTTGGCACGCACCATAAAATATTGCAGGTCTCACCACCATCTTATAGAGTTTTCCCTTAAATTTGACATGAATCCGTATATTAAATTATCAAAAGAAAGAAAAAAAAAAAAAAAAAAAAAATTATCAAAAGAAAAAAAAAAAAAAAAAAAAACTGATTATATATGATCTCTCGTGCTTCTCTTCTAAAAAAATTACAGTCAACAATGTCTTTAATTTTTTGTGGTTAATAACATCATCTCAGCTATACATTAATATACATGCGTCATCAATAAGCTGATCCCGACTATATATTAACGTTACTAAATATTTATTGAAGTTATGTTAACGCTTATAACTACAGCTAGTATAATATCATTAATTGGTCAGTCAATATATGATTTTTAAATAAATCATTATAAGCTAAGAAAAAATATTTAGCGCAATCGGCATTAGATATCTACTACATTTTGATATTTAGCATAACAAGAAATAAAGAAATGAGGTCAACTATGCTTAAAAAGGTTTCGATTTTGGGGTTGTACTGATTCAACCACAAAAGATAACAGTATCAACTTCTTTAAATATGTTCTAATTAACAAGTATATCCCTCTAGAGGTAGAGCAAGAAATTTTTCTTATGTAGATGCACAAATTATAAATCTAAAAAATATCTGTCATAATTAATAATTTTTTTTCGTGCATACTCTAATATCTATGCTTTGTACTTATTAAATCACGTAGGATTAAATCTACACAATTTATTTAAAATCCATGTAGACAGGAATTTGGGGTTCCAGGAATGATAAGGTACTAAGTTTTTTTTACTCTCTAATATTTGGATGATAATTAGAAAAAATAGTCTTAATTAAAGATCAACAAATAAACATCAAAATTTGTTTCTACATAAAGATATTCTGATTATGTATTAGCAATCACAACTTATATTGAGTTCAACCACTGCAAACTTACTTTGAAGTTTCTCTCTATGTTTATAAAATAAATAAAAAATATACAATTTTATATAATTAAATAAAAGAAATACCCTGAAATTTATACAAATAAATTGAACTTGTAAAACGAGTTTTCTGCCAAAATTAATAAACTTGTGAAACTTGGACATTTATACTAATTAATAAATACTTGACCTGGGTGTGAGTTTGCATGCACACAATTGTGATGAGCACCGCATAGTAAATTACATATATACAATATTATGTTTTAGTTGGGCAACGATCACTATACAATGCATTCAGTCAGACAATGAGAAAAAAAAAAAAAAACTATGATAATTTTATATTGCTAGCAAAAAGACAAAAATAAATAAATAAATAAAGATTTTCATTTTAGCTTGTGATGACGAAATTGGAAAAAAAATCGGAGGACAAACAGTACAGATATCAAGCGTTGAAATTGAAATTTTTGATTCGCCGTTGCGGTCGGCGTCCAAAAGGAAGAGCAGGGGGTCGGTGGCTGAGATTTGAGTAATTGCATTTATCATATATATATATATATTATCAAAATTAATTAAACATAAAAAAAATCTGACAGGCCAATGCTGGCACGTGCCACCACCGTGGCTCCACCGAAGGGTCTCCCAATTTTACAATTTTATATTTTCTTATGGATTTTTATAAAATTTCATGTTTGTGATTTGGAAAAAAGTAATCATTTGCTACTCCTATTTTTTATATTATTGTTGGTGAGAAATCAAGTCTGTATATAGTAAGATAATTTGGTGATCTTAGCTAAGTACGACATCTCACATATATTGTTCCCAGTAAATAATAAAGAGAATTTATCATTTTATTTATTTATTTGAGTTCCAAAAATATCCTTACAATAAAAATTTGTTCGCCAACCCTGCTATGGGGCACTACCCTTTTGAATCACCGACATATTAGCGAAGAGTATGATGATCAAGAACATGAACAAATAGAGGTAAAACCTAATTCAAGGCAACTCCAACTTACGTTTTGTAGAAATTGAAGGATTAATTCATTACATTATTTTGATTTTTTTATACCTATTGACTCATTTTATTTTTGTCTATGTTTTTTTGGTCGACCCTTATTTGATGGTGGTGAGTGGGTGGTTGTAGTAGCATGGCCGAGGAATGTGAGATCATGAGCTATGAGTTTTCCCACTATCTGAAATTCATCAAAAATGGAAAATAGGTATTTTATTGTGTTTTAATCTCCTCATAAGTACTTTATATTTGATTAAATTAGACAAAACAAAAAAATAAGCCCCTGCATTTTATTACTTTACACTTCTAATACTTGTAAAAAAAATTCATACTTTTTCATTTTAAAAAAATTAAGAAAGGGATTGATGTTGCACAAGATGCCAATAAAAAAAGAAATTGGCTAACAACCAGGATCCAGGACCCAAAGCAAGAAGGGAACATAAAAGATTTAGGGTACAAGGATGAGGATAGAAAATTTAAATCAAATTATAACTTTATGTTTATGTGTATTAAATGCGTAAGAGACTATGTTATGATGATTTTTAGTTATAGTAGTTGTTATAAAGTAAAATTTTAAAATTCAATTTTTTTTTAATTTAAACTTTAAAAATTTTAAATTTTTAAAATTTGAAATTTAAATTTTAAAATATTGTAGGTAATTTTTTATGTGCTTCTATTTATTTGAATGATTATTAAACATATGGCCCATGCATGGTTGGCCAACCAAGACAAATGAGGGGTTAATAATTGAAAATTACAACACTCTCTTCCACTAGTGAGGATCACCCCCAACTCTTCTTCTCCTTCATCGTATGTAATTCAAAAGTAATGTTGTTAAACTATTTAGGACTATTGGAATGAATAGAAAAAGGTCTTATTGCGTTTACTATATTTTAAGTTTCTTCCAAGAAGAGGAGGCTTAGTAGAAGGCCCATAAATCTTATGAGGTTTGATGTTCTCATCAATATGCAACAATGGTAAGTAGTAAGTGCATTTTATATTTAAATTATTATTATTTTATTGTAGAACACTTCTACAGTCACACCTTTACTATCCCACAAATTACCTTGCATTCTCTTAATAAAATCACATCCTAAGCTCTAATTAGGATTATCAGCAAATGTTGGACTGAATATAATCTAACTAGATTCTATACTGCATTTGACACATCAAAACTCCTTAAAAATCTATAAAAATATTTAGAATTAATCTTAAGACAATCCTCTTCCATCAAAAAGTACTTTTAACTTCTGGAATTCCCATAATTTTAAGGATTGAACGCCTAAAGTTCAAATGTAAATTTTTTTCCCACATTACTAGAAACCTTATATCACCTTTCCTTTGCATCAAACTTCAGCACAACTCATCTTCAAACCTTCCCAAGGCTTAGACATCATTTCTAATAAATCTTGGAAGATCCACAAGTCCGTAAAAGTAACCCATCAGTGGTCAAACCCTGAGTTAGAGAGAAACATTGGAGACATTGTTGTAATCCAAGATTCCTAGTATGTGATTTTGATGATGACAAACATTTTGATTAAATTGTTATTTTTCTCAGTAGATATTATGGATATTCTTTTTTTATATGGCAATAACATTGCAAGAAAAATATACGCAACTCAAGGCTACTGGAAACTCAAGATTGGATAGAATAGAATACGAAGTAAAAGAGTCTCTACTTTTAATTTTCCTTTATTTTCTATTTCTTGAGTCTGACCACTTAAGAGTGCATGCAGTAGGGTGATTGTGCGAACTCACATGGAGAGTGAGAAAAATTTAAAGTTTATTTTTTAAAATAATCATACTTTACAACTTACAATTGTACTGTACAATCTATTATTCAAAAAATGGTCTTGAGAGCTATTTGAATCATTAATGGAATTAAACTAATTGTACAGTATGATGTCTATCATATTGTACAATATGTTTTGATATGTAAGCCTTAGTCACCCGATAAATTAAGTAAGATATTTGAAAAAATTGATTTTAAACTAATTATACTGCACGAAATTTTGAAATCTTACTTAAATTATCCTTCATAATTAGTCAATCAAATCATAGTTTAATTAATGATAACATATCACAATTTATGATATTGATTGTACCATACGATCAATAGAGACAAAATTTGATCGTCACAAAGATCGTGCCAAATGAAACCATGATTTTTGAACTAACCGTAATATACAATTTTCACATCATATTGGACAATCCACTTAAAATTAACTAACTGTATTATACGATGGGAGCAATAAGGGATGATAGATAGAAATGATTTTTAATTGTCTTAGAGATTATCCTGTACTAACGTAGAGAAATTAAACATATCGTATTAGATGACCTCACAATCATATTATACGATGTGTTCTAAAAATTAAATTGTTCGTCTAAATTACTGTTTTCATCATACTGGATGGGTCTAGTTTTATAACTGATCATTATATATAAATTTTAATTGTATTGTATGAACAAAGATGTCTAACTTAAATTTTTAGGGTTTTTTGAAACCTAATACTTAAGCAATGTTTAAATAATATGTTAGAAATGGAGAAAGGATTGTGTGACTACTAAAGAAACTCTGAGAGTGATTCAATGTTTGAGAGGAAGGAGAGAGTGAGGTTGAGTGTGAGTGAGAAGTAATGTGAGGGGATCACATGGTTTCTCTAAGCTAGCTAAGCACCTTTACTCCTCCTGTGGCCTTGTGAGTCCTTGAAGTATTATCTTGGGAAAAGAGGCTTCAAAGTTAAGTCCTCAACTTTCTCTGCCTACTCGATGAGGGAGAAAATGGAGTTGGGTTCTCCGCTTTATCTAGGGGATAGAAAAAGATGGGAGGTTTGCTGCCATTATCAGGAGGGTGACATAGTTTTCGACACTCTACCACATCAAGGTTTGGATGAAGGGATTTTGTAAGGGCTTCTCCACCTTACTATGGGGGAAAAATGAGAGTCACTTGTTTCTATTACAATACCTAGAGTGGAGGACTCTAGGGAGTGGACATAGGTCAAGGTTGATCGAACCACTATTATATTTTTGGTGTATTTTTTCCTTTTTTGCACTTTTATTTTTTTGCATTTTATTTCTGTGAAAACTACTTGGAAAAAAATGAGATTATTGCTTCATTTTGAAAATCAGGACATCATCATAGTTAATTTAATGTATTTGATAAAACCATTCACTTCTATAATCAACTAGAACTTGGTATTGTCAATCACTATAATTTTTATTTTAAAAATATTTTTATTGTTATTTTGAAGTAAGTTTTTTTTTAATTATCAATTCACCACCCTCTTGGTGTGCCTCGAGCTAGTTCTTTGAGGTCTCACAACCTCAAACTTTCAAGTGGTATCAGAGCGGGTATTAAAATTTATATTTTAAAATTTAAAAGAAAAGATCAATGACACATTTTGGTAATCAAAATACTGCGGAAGGTTATTCAATAACTTGTCAATTACTGTTTGATAATATACCATTTGATTTTAAAAAAATTACATGTCTACCTTTTTGCAATCTATTGATTATTGTATGTGATTTTTAGTACAAGAAGATTATTCTGCACCATCTTATTTGATTAATGGCATTAAAATTGAATTACGATTTAATAAATGGAGTGGTTAGGATAGAGTATTAGCTTACTTAAATGCTAAATGCTTGAACTATTTTATTCATACATTAAAATCTGAAGAATATATGCCTGTATCAACCTATACTACGGGGAAGGTGATATGGGATGCCAATAAAAAAAAGAAATTGGCTAACCACCAGAACCAAGAGAAAGAAAGGAGCATAAAAGATTCAAGAAACAAGGATAAGAAGTCAAAATTTAGTTAAAATTATAAATTTATGTTTGTGTGTATTAAATGCTATAAGAGACTATGTTATGATGATTTTTAGTTATAGCAACTGTTATAAAAAAAATTTAAAATTCAAATTTTTTTAAATCTAAACTTTAAAATTTTTTTATTTTTAAAATTTGAAATTTGGATTTTCAAATATTGTAGGTAATTCCTTATGTGCACCTATTTATTTGAATGAATTATTAAACATATGGCTCATGTATGGTTGGCCAACCATGATAATGAGGGGTTAATAATTGAAAGTTACAACACTCTCTCTTCCACTAGTGATGCTCACCCCCAACTCTTCTTCTCCTTCATTATATGTAATTCAAAAGTAATGTAGTTAAACTATTTAGGACTATTGGAATGAATAGAAAATGGTCTTATTGTGTTTACAAAATTTTGAGTTTCTTCCAAGAAGAGGAGGCTTAGTAGTAGGCCCATAATCTTATGAGGTTTGATGTTCTCTTCAATCTGCAACTATGGTAAGTAGTAAGTGCATTTTATATTTAAATTATTTTTTTTTATTGTAGAACACTTCTACATTCACACCTTTACTATCCCACAAATTACCTAGCATTCTCTTAATAAACTCCCATCACAAGCTCTAATTAGGATTATCAGTAAATGTTGGACTGAACATGATCTAACTAGATTCTATTCTGCATTTGACACATAAAAAATCCTTAAAAATCTATACAAATATTTAGAATTAATCTTAAGACAATCCTCTTCCATCTAAAAGTACTTTTAACTTATGGAATTCCCATAAGTTTAAGGATTGAACTCCTAAAGTTCAAATGTAAATTTTTTTGCCACATTACTAGCAACCTTATATCACATTTCCTTTGCATAAAACTTCAACACAACTCAACTTCAAACCTTCACAAGGATTAGTAATCATTTCTAATAATTTTTGGAAGATCCACAAGTCCAAAAAAGTAACCCATCAGTGGTCAAACCCTAAGTGGAAACAATATTGTAATCCAAGATACCTAGTATGTTGATTTTGATGATGAAAAACATTTTGATTAAATTATTATTTTTCTTAGTAGATATTATGGATATTCTTTTTTTATGAACACTAACATTGCAAGAAAAATACACACAACTCAAGGCTATTGGAAACTCAAGATTGGATAGAATAGAATATCAAGTAAAAGAGTCTTTACTTTTAATTTTCCTTTATTTTTTATTTCTTGACTCTGACCACTTAAGAGTCTATGCAATGGGGTGATCGTTCGCACACACAAGGGGAGTGATAAAAAAATAATGTTAATTTTTTTTAAAATAATCATACTTTACAACTTATTATCGTTTTGTATGATCTATTATTTTAAAAATGGTCTTTAGAGCTATTTGAATCATTAATGGTATTAAACTAATTATACTATATGATGTCTATCATATTATACATTTTTTTTTTTGATATGTAAGCCTTAGGCACCAGATAAATTAAGTAAGATATTTGAAAAAAAACAATTTTGAACTAATTATACTGCACAAAATTTTTAAATCTTACTTAAATTATCCTTTATAATTATTCAATCAAATCATAGTTTAATTAGTGATAACAAATTATCATGTATGATATTGATTGTACCGTACGATCGATTGACAAAAAAATTGATCGTCCCAAAGATCATGCCAAACGAAACCATGATTTTTGAACTAATTTTAATGTACAATTTTCACAATATATTGGATAACCCACTTAAAATTAAGTAACTATATTGTACGATGAGAGCAGTAAAGGTTCATTGATAGAGACGATTTTCAACTATCCTAGAGATCATCTTGTACTAATGCAGAGAAATTAAACAAATAGTACTAGAAGACCTCACGATCATATATGTTCTAAAAATTGAACATTTCTTCTAAAAGATGGTCTTGTTGAAACTTGTTCAATATGAATTAGGTTGTTTAACCTAAGCTTATGTACCGGCGGCTAACCAAGGGGGGGGGGGGGGTGAATTGGTAATTAAAAATTAATCTCTTTTAAAAATTTAAAACTGAGAATTAACTTTAGTGAATTTTATAGATAGAGATTTTTCAACCACAAGTTAAAATAGTACAAATTAAAAGGCAGCGTAAAATAAAAAGACACGAGATTTATAGTGGTTCGGTCAAAACCAGACCTACATCCATTCCCCAGAGGAACCCTTTGAGTATTGCACTAATACAACTAGTGACTCTCCTTTTGCACCCACAACAAGGCGGAGAAGCCTTTACAAAACTCTCTTCCACCACTACCCGGTGCGGTAGAGATCCGTCATTCTTTTACACTCTGCCCAGTGTTGGCAGAGAACCATCCATCCTTTCACACTCTCCCGGTGTAGGTATAGAACCATCTGTCCTTTCGCACTCTCCCGATGTAGGCAGAGAATCCTTCATCCTTTCACACTCTCCAAGTGTAGCTGTCAGTTATCGTCTTT